>NC_061121.1:102802611-102805753 GCF_002878395.1 Capsicum annuum | reverse complement strand
ATATATATATATATATATATATATATATATATATTGAAACTGAATTAAAATATATATTAGTTTTAATTTGAATCATTTTAAAAATAAAAATTAATAATAATCAACTCTATATATTGTTAACATCTTTAAGTGTATTTCAGACATTTTGACAAAAAGCAAGTGTTTAACAACACTTCTTTACCAAACAATCAACAACTTTTTTTCAGTTTCATCACTTTTATCCAAATACGTAATTGCTTATTTTTAAAATAAGTTTCAGCACTTCTAAAGAACTTTTTATAAGATAATTTCTTGTTGTTAGATTATCTTTTATTAACTCTAATATATGAAAATTCTTATATAATTTAATATAAAGGTGGTTTTTAACATGTTTGAAAATTCATATTAATATGAAATTTCATGTTTTTATAGTTATTTGTTTTAAGGCGTATTTGTCTATTCTATTCTACACTAAATACGCTTTGGTTCTGTTAAAAAAACGTTTTTACTCTTTTCAATGTCTTTCATAACTTAAAGACTTGGAAAAGTTACTCAAACCAATGTGAAATTGGATTGGAAAGTCCTTTTCGGACTTGGCCTGATGCAACACCTATGATATGAAAATCCATAAGCACTTGTTGCGGCAATCAATCAATTCCATTCAAAATTAAATTGGATTTTTCTAAAAGGAAAACTATAGAATAGACAATGAGACTTATGGTAAGTCTAAAAGAAAGAGAGAAAAGATTGATCTCAGTAGTATACGCATAGTAATTGATATTATGAAAGAAAATTTTCAATCCCGATTAGCATCCCAAGTAAAGCATAATATAATTTTTAATCACGATTATCATCACCAGTTTAAACAGGTGAATCTAAAAAATTGACCAAAATTGGGGTGGCTTTCAAATTTTAGCTCCAAATAAAAAAGTTTTATTAAAATAGCCTTTATCTATTAACTAATATTCTTTTGGACAAAATTACCCCTGATCAATGGAGTAAATTACATAAATGATCCTCATAATGAATAACAACTCTATATTTATATTTTTCAACTTTTATTTTTTTTCTCTTTTTAATTTTACTTTGATTTTTATTTTTTCTTTTATTTTTTTTATTATTAATTTTTTCAACCCTTATTTTTTTCCTTTTTCCTCTCAACTTCTTTTTTTTTCTTTTTTCTTTTATATTATTTTTATTTTTTATTTTTTCTTTCCTCTTTTAGTTTGTTCTTTTTAGTTTTTCTCAACGCTTATTTTTTTTTCTTTACACCTTTCAACTCTATTTTTATTAAAAAAAATAAAGTTTTTTATTTTTCTTTGATTTAAAAAAAATAAAAAATCTCGACCTTTATTTTTATTTAATCTTTTTATTTTTATTTTTATCAACCTTTATTTTTTTCCTATTCTCTCTCAACTTCTACATTTTCTTTGATTTTTGCTTTTTTAATATTTTCTTCATTTTCTTCTTTTTTCGCAATTTTTATTATTTTTGTTCTTTTCTTCGATTTCTTTCATTCAAGTTACATCTCATGAGCAAGAGTTGACACTACTACATTGTAGAGGCAAGACTTTTGACTTTCAAACAAGTTATATTTCAAGGGCAAGAGTCCACACTACCGCATTGTATTTTGTTTTATGAGATATTTTATAACTCTTACCTTAGAGGAAAGACTTAGCTAAGGGACTTTTAAACAATAAATTATACCACACGGGTAATGGTTGACTCTACCACGTTATGTTGCATTTATGAGATATTCTACAACTATTGTCTTAGAGACAGGACTTGACTCAAGGACTTTCAAACAACAAGTTATGTTTCATGGGCAAGAGTTGGCACTACCACATTGTATTTTGATTTATGAGATGTTCTACAACTATTGCCTTAGAGGCAAGACTTAGCTCAGGGACTTTCAAACAACAAATTATGCCCCACGGGCAAGAGTTGACTCTACCATATTATATTTTCATTTATGAGATGTTCTACAACTATTGCCTTAGAGGCAAGATTTAATTAGCTCAGAGACTTTCAAATTACAAATTATACCCCACGGGCAAGAGTTGACTCTACCACGTTATATTTTTACTTATGAGATATTCTACAATTATTGCCTTAGAGACAAGACTTAGCTCAAGAACTTTCAAACAACAAATTATGCCCCTTGGGCAAGAATTGACTATACTACATTATGTTTTCATTTATTAGATGTTCTACAACTCCTTTCAAACTACAAATTATGCCCCACGGGCAAGAGTTAACTCTACCACGTTATATTTTCATTTATGAGATATTCCACATCTATTGCATTAGAGACAAGACTTGGCTCAGGGACTTTCAAACTATAAATTATGCCCCACGGGCAAGAGTTGACTTTACCATGTTACTTTTTCGTTTATGAGATGTTCTACAACTATTGCCTTAGAGACAAGACTTAATTAGCTTAGGGACTTTCAAACTATAAATTATGCCCCACAGGCAAGAGTTAATTCTACCACGTTATGTTTTCATTTATGAGATGTTCTACAATTATTTTCTTAGAGGCAAGACTTAGCTCAAGGACTTTCAAACTACAAATTATGCCCCACGAACAAGAGTTGACACTACCACATTATGTTTTCATTTATGAGATATTCTGCAACTCTTGTCTTAGAGGCAAGACTTAATTAGCTCAAGGACTTGCAAACTATAAATTATGCCTCACGGGCAAGAGTTGACTCTACCATGTTACATTTTCATTTATGAGATGTTCTACAACTATTCCCTTAGAGGCAGGACTTGGCTCAAGGAATTTCAAAGTACAAATTATGCCCTATGGGCAAGAGTTGACTTTACCATGTTATATTTTCATTTATTAGATGTTCTACAACTATTGCTTTAGAGGCAAGACTTAATTAGGTTAAGGACTTTCAAACTACAAATTATGCTCCACGAGCAAGAGTTGACACTATCATGTTATGTCTTTATTTATGGAATGTTCTACAACTCTTGCTTTAGAGGCAAGACTTAACTCAAAGACTTTCAAATAATAAATTATGCTCCACGGCAAGAGTTGACACTACCACATTATGCCTTTATTTATAAGATATTCGACAACTCTCGCCTCAAGAATTTTCAAAGAACTTCGTAACGACAATTCATGCCCTTAAATTTGCTTTGATGTAAA
>NC_061121.1:102728740-102802511 GCF_002878395.1 Capsicum annuum | reverse complement strand
AGAAAATAAAAAACGAGAGGAAAAAATAAAAATAAAGTTTGAGAAAATTGAGGGAAAAAATAGAATAAAAATAAAAAAGAAAAGAAAAGAAAAATAAAGGTTAAAAACAAATGAATTAAAAAAAGAAAAAAAAGAAAGAAATAGATAATGCTTGAGAAAAAAGAAAAAGGTGAAAAAAATAAAGGTTGAGATAGCTGAATTAAAACGTGAAAATAAAATTAAAGAAAAAAATAAAAATTAGAAATAATAAAAAATAGAACAATAAAATTAAAATAAAAAATAAAATAAAATAAATAATAAAAAATAGAATAATAAAATTAAAGGAAAACATAAAAAGTGAAAATAATAAAAAATAAAATGTGAGAAACAAATAAGTATGAAAAGTTTAAAAAATATATTTGAGGTGTACAGGGGCAAAATGGTACTTGTACTATATTTAAAAAGTAAGAAAGATTATTCTTTATAGACATTTCTTATTAGAGTCAAATATCTAAAGTCACCCATATTTGGGTCTATAACATACAATTTCCTTGTTTAAACACAAACAAAAATATCTTAGTATTTAGGAAATTTTAGATCAATCAAAATTCTATTCAGTATATATTTGCTAATTTAAAATCTATAGAAAGTAACTTCATATTTATTAAACTTACTAAATGAGCATGACCTGTGTCAGCACGGGCCCAACATTAAGATATTTATTTGTCTTTTCAATCTTGATATATTTAAATATAAATTTTTAATAAAAGGATTGCATATATTTTCTAGGATTTATCCGGAATCTAGCATGAGTTCAACATATGTTATTTTAATACGTATTTAGATAATTTAAGTTATTAACTATTTTAATTTATAATATTTTTTATATAGTTTTTAAATTAATATACGTTACTTTTCTTGTCTAAATTATTGTGGCATTGATAGTCAATTATATTTTAAAAATAATTTAAGTTTTTAATTATTGTGATTTATAATACTGTTCTTCTATTCTAATTTCAGGGACACTAATATAATTTCAAGAGTGGACCAAATATTTTATATCTTTTAAATTTTTTAATTGTTAATTATTGTGATTTCTAGTATTTTTCATGTAATTTTTTTTGAAATATATAACATATTAAATTATTTTTAGATATTTTAAGTTGTTAACAATTGTAATTTATAATACTTTTTATATAATTTTGAATAATATATGCTACTCTCCTTGTCCAGAATTTTGTGTTGACGACAGCCAATTATATTTTAAAAATAATTTAAATTTTTGATCATTGTAATTTATAATATTTTTTCTATCTCAACTTATGTGGCACACTGCTTAAATGACCATAATAATTAATTAGAGGTGATATAGTAAAATCACGACTGAAGCAGCTGAAGTAGAAATCAGTCAATTTTTAATTTTTTTTGTTAATTATTGTTATTTACAGTACTTTTTATTTCATTTTCAAATAATATATGTTATTCTTCTTCTGTCCCGTCCCAATTTATGTGACACTAATATAATTTTGATAGTCAATCAAATATTTTATGTTGACATATCATTTTGTTATTCTTATTTTTCTAATACATAAATGACTTATAATAAGGAGTGATATAGTAAAATCATCGTTCGAAAGACGAAAATTTAATTTAAAACATTTAGAGGTAATTTCGTATTTTATGTCTATTTTATTTTTTATTAAATATTATTTATTTTCTTAATACCTAGGTTACTCAAAATAATTAATTAAGAGCAATTAATTATGTTAATCCTATGAAAATTAATATAATTTTATCATATCCAAAAGTAATTATCGATAATTCACCGGATTAGTATATTAATTAAATACGGGATGCTATATTTACATATGCAAAATATAATATTATTAAACATTATTGGATAGTGCATTATATTTATCTTTCACAATAATAAAATTTTACTATATATTTTTCTTCATTTCTTTTTAACTTGATACATATTGACCCAACACAAATTCTAAGAAAATATTCATTAGAAATTTATTTTATTAAATTAAATTTATTAATTTTGTAATTTAAAAATTTAAAGTTAAGTTTAAATATTAGTATTTCTATATAAAAAAAGTAATTTTAAAATTTAAATTTTCTAAAATTAATAAATAAATAAAAAGATTATTTTTATATAAAAGTTAATTAAAATAATAAAACTGATTTACTTTAAATATTTAGTTGCAATTAATTAAGATAATTTTTTATTTTGTCATAATTTATGCTGCACCGATAAAATTTTGAGAGTTGAATAGAACTTTTATCTATTTTTAAAAAAGTATTTTAACTTGTGATTTACAATAATTTTTACGTAATTATCAAATAATATATTTACTCCTTGTGTCCCAATTTATGTGGCTTCGATACAATTTTGAGAGTCAACTAAAATTTTTATATATCTTTTTAAATATTTTAAGTTGTTAATTATTATGATTTGCAGTATTTTTTTATTTTATCTCAATTTATATGGCATTGCTAAAATAATGAGAGTCAACACAATTTTTATATGTCTTTTAAATATTTTAAATTATTAATTATTGTGATTTGTGGTAACAAATTAGTTTTGAACATGATAGCCAATTAAATAAATAAAAATTTTTACTTCCAATATGTAGTTATAGTTAATTAATATAAATTAATAGAATATATTAAATATTTAAATCATGATGATGAAACAATGAAATTATTATATATTGGGGCATGATATGTAATTAAGTGGGAGTAGAGGTTTTTTTTTGTAAGGGTCAATAAAATTTCTATATGTCTTTTAAATATTTAAGTTATTAATTATTGTGATTTGTGGCAACAAATTAATTTTGAATATGATAGATAATTAAATAAATAAATAAAATTTATTTTCAATATGTAGTTATAGTTAATTAATATAAATTAATAAAATATATTAAATATTTAAATTATTATGATAAAATAATAAAATTATTATATATTAGACTATGGTATATAATTATGTGGAAGTAATTATTTTTTTTGGTAATTGGAAGAGGTGGTCGAAACCACCTCTTCTATATCATAGAAAAGAAAAGAAAAGAAATATGCAACCATAATTTCTGACTTTGGTATTGATACACAACAAAAAATTGACTCTTGTCCTTAGATTTTTAATTTCTGAATTTAAAATAAATGAGGTCACTCCTAATTAATACTAACATATACACAACAATTATTTTATATATATAGAGATTAATTATACACCGAGTATGTTGTTGTATATAGAGATTAATTATTAACTAATGCAATACTCACGTGCTTAATTAGTTATATTTAATTGATAAAAAAGTTATGAATTAAATTTAGACTAGGATAATTAGTGACTTTACGTTTGCTGATTAGTACTAACTTATTCTGAGGATTTTTTTTTATTATTATTATTGTATTTTTTATTTTATTTTATTTTATTTTATTTTGTAAAAAAACACCTTGCATGGCACAGTAGTTTTGCCACAGCAAGAAGGTTGAAGATTCTAAAAAGGAAAATTTCAGAATTATGTGTATGAGATTCTCTTTTGCGGGCCCATATGACAAATCAACACCAGGTTTCCCGGCAAGAAAGGGGAACCGAAAGTCAAAACTGATTTGCAATGGATTGTTTATCCAAATCTCACCATTACAACTAATATTGACTGACCCAATCAATTAGACAATTCGATCGACCCAACAAACTCAAATTCAATGGCTCAATTTTTTATTCTTTTGGGTTGTGTGCTTACTCTTTTCTCCACCCTTTTCCATGTTTCCGGATCCAACAATAACCAGGTATGAATTTTATTAATTGTTATGTAGTGTACGAGAGTAGGAAAAGATTCAATCTGACACCACTAATAAATCCTAAAGAGTATTGGAAATTGAAGTTTACAAAATTATATCTGGAAATCCAAGTTGTATTTGGGCATGATTATAAGTTTGAATTTTTGTGAGGGAAGATCATCATTTCAGACTAAACCATTATTGGCAAATGTTTTAGTTTGAATTATGACTTGTTGAGAACAACATACCAGTTTAATCCCACAAATGGGGTCTGAGGAGGCTACAATGTATGCATACCTTACCCCTATCACGTAGAGATAGAGAGTTTGCTTCCAATAGACCCTCAGCTCAAATAACGTATTTCAAAGCAGTTTGAAAGGAATAATACGGAAATGAAAGCAACAACAACAACCAAATAAAGCGCTAGGGCAAATGTTATACGATAACTGAAGCAATGAAAAATACAGGCAGTAGGAGAGTAATAATAGCACCACTGATAAACGGACTCGATAAGGCGCAACTACCTACTAACCTTCTACCATAATTCTCGACGTCCACACCTTCCTATCTAGCTAGGATCATCTCCTCAGTATGTTGTAGGTGTGTCATGTCTTCTTCAGTATGTTGTAGGTGTGTCACCTCTTCCCAAGATTTCTTCGGCCTACCTATAGCCAACCTTTGCGCATCTGAGTATATGATTGAAAGTGAAATTTGGTCGAATCTTCTGGTGGTTTTCTAATAAGTTGATTTGTTTCATTTTTCCTTCTGTTTTTGTACTCATGAACTGTTCCAGGTTTTGTGGATGGCCTCTCATTTGAATTGTATTTTGGAATATAACTGTAGTATGTAAATTTTGGAGAGTAAAGAAAATAAATAGAATGTTCTGCCTTCCATATCAATGTCAAGCAGTTTCTTTTGAAGGTTGGTCTAAATCCTTTTATCTTCTCAGTTTTGTGATGCCACAAATATTTATGGAGATTCTGGGTGCAATGTTATGTCTTCATTTTCATCAAAGATACTGATAAAAGGAGGAACTGTAGTGAATGCTCATCATAAGGAGGTTGCTGATGTGTATATAGAAGATGGAACAATTCTGGCCGTGCAGCCTAACATTAAGGTAATTGTTGAAGTTGTCTTAATTGACTGGGAACTGAATAATAAATGTACTGTAGGAGAGCTAGTTGGGCCACTTGTCTATTGTGATTGATCTCTCTGAGCTGATAGCTGAATTTGATGCCAATTATTGTTCATGATTCATTTATAGCTAGCTACATTTTGTTCTTATTAGGTGGAATAACGAAAGGGTTTAATGAATATTTGTTATTCTGTTGACAATCTGAACAACCGAAAAACGTTTCTCATATGTGAAAGTTTGACTGGTATAGTTCTGTAATAAACCCTGGTCCCTGGTACAGCAAGATTGAAAGATTAGCACTCTTGTGAGTTATTTAATGAGAACATGCTATTGTTTAGTGCAGTAAGATAATAGTATCTTCTTGTTTTGTTTTCCTTTTCTGGATTTTGCTCAAGATGAATCCAAATGAATTCACATTGTTTAGGATAACATGAGATTAAGAATATTCAGGTCTGGAAATATATTTGGAAATCCTGGGTTGTTCCCTAGCAAATGGTGGTTTGGCTTAGTTTTGCAATGAAAGTATGTTTTTAATTAGTCTAGAGATGGGTAAGAGTCATAAGACGAGATTCTAGAGGATAGCTAAAAAACCCTGGACGTACTTTGGTGGATATATGGATGTAGGATCATATGAAGGTTTTTACCGAGGAAGGAATAGCTTTTTGACTTCATACCATTTTGCTGAATGTCACATCATTATCACCGGATATAAATTGTCCTGATTACTTTAGCACGACAAAAAAAAATTCTTGCTTTCTCATTTTATGATGCTGAAGTTTGATGAGCTGGGACAATTGACTTAGTACTCTAGTCCTTCACTTTGTGTTTTAGGTTCTTTTGTGTCTTCACTTGTTGGTCAGCGTTATGGTCACATATATTCTATTTACTTCTTAAGTTTACCTGCTAATATGCAACAGCTGCGCCCTCAAGTTGGCTTTTATTTATTCCTGAAACTCTTTGTATGTTTTCACGGGTTGATTATCTTTAACCTTAGCGGGTAACTTCATTGTTTTTCATCTGAATATGATGCACATCTCAGTTTACAAGACCATCTGCAGGTTAGTGACGATATCAAAGTCATTGATGCAACTGGAAAGTTTGTCATGCCAGGTAGAGTTTCTTTCTTCAGGGTTTTGGCGCTCAGTTGATTGTGTGCTTAGTCTCAGAATCATAGTTTTGGTTTTTTCCCTGCCAGAAAAGACCCGTAAGGCATGGCTGCTGTAGACGAATACGTTCTATGTGTCATATGTGCAGCTCTTACATCAGTTCTACTTTTCTTTTGTGTGGCTGAGCAGAGTTTTGTTTAATACAAAATATTCAAGTCTTAGTGGTAAAATATACATGAGAGCATTTTCTCGAAATTATAATTCCTACTCCCTCCGTTTCACAATAAGTGAATTGTTGAAGCAATTTTAGTGTTTCAAAATAAGTGAATGGTTCACAATTCAAGGTAAATGTTGAATTTTTTTTCCAAATTTACCCTCCATTAAATGTGCATTGGGAGTGATGTATCATGTGTCTTTGCTTTTTGAAGAGGATAAAAATGGAAAAACATGATAAATTTATGTCTTTGCTTTTTTTTCTTAACATGTGTGCCAAAATCCAACAATTAACTTATTATGGAACGGAGGGAGTAATAAACAGTCTTACTAGTAAACCTTGAGTAATAGTCTAACAGACAATTTACCTTCGCTTGCTGATTCTCATGATGATGACAGGAGGAATCGATCCTCATACACACCTTGCTATGGAATTTATGGGATCTGAGACCATTGATGACTTCTTCAGTGGACAGGCGGCTGCATTAGCTGGTGGAACAACAATGCACATTGACTTTGTTATTCCAGTAAATGGAAGCTTATCTGCAGGTTATGAAGTTTATGTAGAGAAAGCTAAGAGGTCATGCATGGATTATGGTTTTCACATGGCAATTACAAAATGGAATGAAACTGTTTCAGAGGAGATGGAAATTATGGTCAAGGAGAAAGGTTGTACTTATCTCTAGAGAGAGTGTACTTTTTAAGTTTTAGTGCATTCTTGCAGGGTAGTTCATTGGAAGCATCTTCCCCGCTGCACTTTTTGGTATCTCTTTAAGTACTCCTCTTGACTATCTTTCTCTTATCCTAGGTATCAATTCTTTCAAATTTTTCCTTGCCTACAAAGGCTCTTTTATGGTTAATGATGAGTTTCTCATGGAGGGATTGAAGAAGTGCAAGTCCCTTGGTGCCTTAGCTATGGTTCATGCAGAAAACGGGGATGCTGTATTTGAAGGTCAAAAAAGAATGATTGAACTTGGTATTACTGGTCCAGAGGGACATGCACTATCAAGGCCTCCAGTGGTAAAGTCACCCTATTTTTCTTCAGCATTCATGCCTAGAGATAAGCAACTTTAGGTTTCTGTCTTTTAACTTGTCAACATGCATGCATGCACTTTTGCCCTATTGCCACCAAGTAGCTGGAGCTTTGACTTCCAGAAAGAACCAATTATTTGATAGAAATTTGTGCTGTAGGATGGTAATGCTTTCTCATTATTAGAACCAGTAAAGTGATAAGAACAGAGAATAATCTCTAGGACATTCCAATCTAGGAAATACTTTTTATTTCTAGCAAGGAATGTATATTACGACGCATATATCTTGAGGCAAGAGATTAAGGCCTGCTGATCAACAATACAAGACATTGGTTCTATCTGTGACAGCTCGACAGGGATTGTGAAGTAAAGTATTTCTACGTCAAGCTTTTATGTGGTTAAGGTTCCTTTGGAAGTCTCCCATTCTCTTTCTTGGATCTGTGCTCTCTTTCTCTTTTGGTGGAAAAAGTTTTTACAGTTGACTAACTGTGTCTTAAAAGAAGTGCTCAAATTTGTAATAGCTTTCATTGGACAGCTTCACCAATTAAATTGTGGCATTGCTATTATTCTGGTAGTCTTTCGTGAAATCAATTACTCCCTTTGTTTCAAAACCAATGACCTATTTTTCTTGTTAGTCTCTTTAAAAAAGAATGATCTCTTTCTTTTTTTTGGCAATACTTTAATTTCAACTTTCCACGTGGCATGTTTAACATCACGAGATTAAAGGGCAATTTGGTACATTTGACATAACTTTGATATAGGAACACAAGATTCAAAAGTTTTCTTTATTTTCTTAAACTCCGTGTCGAGTCAAAATAGATTATTCTTTTTGAAACAGAGAGAGTAGTTAAAAATGGGATGAGAGTTGTGCATCATAGGTTCAAATTTTAATGTATTGTTCAACATGACAAAACTTACTTTCAAGATAAATTATGCAGGTGATTGTGATGGAGAAACGGAAGTTCTTCTTTAATTCCTATTAGTTGGTTAAACTGAATATATGAGCTAATTCAATAGGCCATATAGACAAGCTTCTGTGTATAAACTGGATTGCATATGAATAGGTAATAAACATGTTTAGGACTTCTGCATATGTTGACAGTATAGGAATAGGATAGGTGAGTGACCACTGGTCATATAATGGGAAAATCTTTTTGACACAGCAGGTGTATTAGATGCTTGGTAACTATAGTTGTCAGTCATGGATAGTGATTTTTGTTTTCCGGATAATGCAGAAAAACCGAGCAAACTGAAGAAGAAAACCGACATTTTTTGTTTTGGTTTGGTTTTGATTTCGGTTTTAAATTTTAAAAACCGACGTAAGTTGGTTTGTTGTTGATTTTAAGGATAAAATAACTAAAAAAGCCGAACCAAACTAACTATATAAATACATATATAAAGAGTAATTGATTCGGTTCTGTTATGTTGGAATATAGTCGACGTAATATGTGCTTGGAAGTATATTATCATATACTTTATTTTTTAAAAAACCCGATAAAACCAAAATAGAAATGAAGCAATGAAAACCGATTTAATCTTTTTGGTTTGGTTCTAACATTTGAAAAACCGAATTAATTGGGTTGGTTTCCTTTATGTGAAAAACCGACCAAACCAACCCGCGGACACCCCTATGGATAATCATGGACATATAATTTCAGAAGTGTTGATGCTACATGGTTCTATAAATTAAATATATGTTAGATTATGGTGATTTCTTCAAGAATTTTTGTTATTTGTCATATTTCTGTTCTTCTAGCCAACTATGTTCTCACAATGATTGTGAATGTTTGTTCTTTTGTTTGACAAGTCTATTTCATGATGTGAATAACTTTCCTAATGGTGTTCCTTGCTATGTCATTAATAATTGCAGCTGGAGGGAGAGGCTACTGCTCGAGCGATTCATTTGGCTAGCTTTGTGAACACTCCATTGTATGTTGTTCATGTCATGAGCATTGACGCAATGGATGAAATTGCCAGAGCTCGGAAGTCAGGTTTGACATCAACTGTTTGAATAATGTATTTGATAGAAACTTGGATTAGTGGCTTTGTAATGCTTACTTTACGGTGAATCTGCAATGATTAATTGTCCCCTCTACGGAATATTACTAAGTATTCCCATCATATCATTCGTTCAAACCATTCTAGGGCTATACTTTTGTTAGTTGAGCTCCTTTGATTTGAAGGTCCTCTTTTCTGCTCCTTAGCTGTAATCAAGTTGTTTACTCTACTTTAAGCCTACCAGCCTTCACTGGTAACTTTTAACAAAACTTTACTTAGTACTTGTAATATTTCTATCTCTAAATTTCACTGTGCGTTTTTTGTCTTCTCTCTAGAAGACACGTTTATTTGCGTACTCTTTGATTCGGAACTATCTCTCTTCCATGTTAATGTTATTTACCAAAACCTATGTTGCTCGGACTCGGCTGTTTTGCCGCCGAACCCGTCTCGACACGAGACTGAGGTGGGGACGGGTGCTTCCGCCGTCTCCGATTCGGTCAACCGATTTCGGAGATGTTGACCGAAATAAAGAAGAAATTTAACTGGAAACATTGAATAATTAACCGGCAACTTACCTGAAAAAGTCCCGACCAACGACCATCGGAATAGAGACGGCGTTCTCGATGTGCCGTCGCCGGAAATCATCGTCGACGTCGCCGGAAATCATCGGCGCAGACGTCGTACCACCTCAGGGTACCGGAAATCATCGTCATACTCTATCATCGGTGCAGTCGTGTTTACACAGTGACGGGTTATTTTTTTCCAAGTCAAAGTGTGTTTTGAAACTTTTGTCTTTTCTTTTTACTATTTTTAATTAATAATTAGTTCCTTTACTATTAATAATTAATTAATAATAATCTGTTGCCAGTACTGTCTGTCGGTGAGTGTATTTTACTTTGACAGTATTAAATTTAGCTTCTTAATTATATTTATTTTTTATTTTTAGTAAATAAACGTGAGTTATAATTTTGGAAAAAGTTTTTAATACAAATACTATTCAAAATTGAAAAGTAAAATCAGAAGACAAAAATAACTAAAAATAGCAAATTAACTAAAAAATTTTAGAATATCTTTATAACTCTATATTTATAATATTTAATTTTTTTTAGCCGAATCCCTGCACCCGTATCCACACTTGGATTCGCACCCCCAAATCTTAAAATTTATATTTTGACGAATCCGACTCTCGGATTCGCACCCGTCTCGGATACCCGCACCCGAGTCCGAGCAACTTAGACCAAAACACTCTGCTTCAGATGCCAGTTTCATGGCACTTTACTTATAGCTCTAGACTAAATTTACCATCTCATTTCAGGTCAAAGAGTTGTTGGGGAGCCAGTAGTTTCAGGTTTACTTCTTAATGATTCAGTACTTTGGGACCCTGACTTCCATTTTGCAGCAAGGTAAATATCATTTTCTGCTCTGTGATTTAGCTTTTCTATCTTTTCTCACTTCGGAGATGGCAATAGATGCCCGTAAATATTTTTACTATTCCAGGTATGTCATGAGCCCACCAATTAGAGCAGCAGGTCATGGAACAGCTCTTCAAGCAGCTCTTGCGATGGGGGTTCTGCAGGTTTTCAATCTTGATCTTTGTATAGATATCAATATATGCTTTTTCGTGCTGTCACAAAATTTAAATCTAGAAGGGGAGCCTCGGAGTAACTGGTAAAGTTGCTGCCATGTGACTAGAGGATCACGGGTTCAAGCCACAGCCTCCTGCAGAAATGTGGGCTAAGGCTGCGTACAATAAACCCCTGTGGTTCGGCCCTCCCCCCGGACCTGGCGCATAGCGGGAGCTTTAGTGCACCGGGCTGCGCACCCCCACCCCCCCCCTTTTTTTTAACAAAACTTGAAGCTACTTGTGGACTCCATTGGCCATAGACAATATCCAAATATTTCAGTTTCCCGTCTTATGATCCATCTATCAACTCAAATGAGCAACATAGAAGTCATTATTGTTCCTTTTCCTGTCTGTACAAATAATCAGCACGGTTTCATAAATCCAGCTGGTAGGAACTGATCACTGTACCTTCAACTCAACTCAGAAAGCCCTAGGAATTGGTGATTTCCGGAAAATACCAAATGGTGTTAATGGTATGCAAAAGTTTCTTTTTCCTTTCATATATTTATTTCTGTATCTTTAGCTTCCTTCTAATGTATTTCTAAGTTCTTCAGTATAACCATTTCTTTATAGGTATGGAGGAGAGGATGCATTTGGTTTGGGATACAATGGTGGTAAGCTGTGACATTTTCTATAGTTATAAATGCCACATGATGCTCAAATAAATTGGTCTCTGTGAGTATATTGCTTACTTTCTTTCGACGGTTTTGTCAGGTATCTGGTCAAATATCTGTCACCGATTATGTTCGCATAACTAGCACAGAATGGTAAATAACTAAACTTTTCTTAGTAACTTCTCAAAAATTGGATAATGGGTCTGCCACTCTACCCTTCTTCACTTATTAAGTACCAGACTTTTTTATCTACAGAAATGGTGAACTACTAAACTTTTACCAAAGTCTTGCAGATGACTTATATATATATCATATTCTTTTTTGGATAACTGTGGTGTCCGGGCTTAGCTTAAGCGCATCTCGACTAACAGATGTCTGATATATATGTTATTGTGAATCTAATTCCTCCATTCTAATGCTTACACTTTCTTCTTTGTTTTAAATCCGTTGTATGTCAATTTTAACAATGCAACGTCTTATTATGGAAGCTTAACTGGAAATATCTGATCTTGTGTTTTAGTGCTCGGATTTTCAATATCTATCCAAGGAAGGGAGCAATACTTGTGGGGTCTGATGCAGATATAATCATTTTAAACCCAAATTCAAGCTTCAAGATCAGTTCAAAGTCGCACCATTATAGGACAGATACCAATGTCTATGAGAATTGGAAAGGCAAGGTAAGCATTCACAAATTATTGAGTTTTATGTATTTATGTTGTAGAGCGAATGCAATGATTCTATTGTTTGAAATTTGAATATTCTTATGAATTTACTTAATAAGTGTTACAGAATATGTTGTAGCCCGTTTTTGTTTGCCTTGGTGTTGGATGTGTTAACGCGGTGTATTCAAGGAGAGGTACCTTGGTGTATGCTTTTTGCAGATGATGTTGTTTTGATTGATGAGACACGGGGAGGTGTGAATGACAAATTAGAGGTGTGGAGATAGACCCTTGAGTCTAAAGGGTTCAGGTTGAGCAGGAGCAAGACCGAGTATTTAGAATGCAAGTTTAATGGCTTGAGGCAGGAGGACGAGGTGATAGTTAGGTTGGATTCCCAGGTGGTGTGTAAGAGATAGTTTCAAGTATCTCGGGTCCATGATTCAGGGGGATGGTGAGATCGACAAGGATGTCTCTCACCGTATTGGGGCGGGATGGATGAAGTGGAAGCTCGCCTCGGGGGTGTTGTGTGATAAGAAGGTGCCACTCAAACTTAAAGGCAAATTCTATAAGGTAGCAGTCCGCCCGGCCATGTTGTATGGAGCGGAGTGTTGGCCAATCAAGAGTTCTCACATTCAAAATTTGAAGGTGGCAGAAATGTAGATGTTGCGTTGGGTGTGTGGGCTTACTAGGGGTGATAGAGTTCGGAATGAGACTATCCAGGAGAAGGTTCGAGTGGCTTTAGTGGAGGATAAGATGCGGAAAGTCCGATTGAAATGGTTCTGACACGTGATGAGAAAGGGCACGGATGCACCGGTTCGTAGGTGTGAGCGGCTAGCTTTGGATGGCTTCAGACGGGGCAGGGGTAGACCAAAGAAATACTGGAGAGAGGTGATTAGGCGGGACATAGAACAGTTACAGCTCACTGAGGACATGACCCTAGATAGGAAGTTATGGAGGTCGCGTATTAGGATAGAAGGCTAGTGTCAGTTTGGGTCGGTAGGGTAGGGCGTAGCTTGGTGGGTGTATTATTCTTGGTATGCTACCTTGTTGTATGCTGTATTGCGATGGTGTACTATTCTTTGGTTGCTATTCCACGCGGGTGGTGTATTTATGTCTTGTCATCTTGTTACGTGCTTTTTTGCGGATTTGATTAATATTCTTTGTCTTGAGCCGGGGGTCTATCGGAAACATCCTTGCTACTTCTCCAGAGGTAGTGGTATGGATTGCGTACATCTTACCCTCCCCAGACCCCACTATGTGGGAATACACTGGGTTTGTTATTGTTGTTGTTGTTGTTGTATTACTACTGTTGTTTCTTTTGCTTTGCTTTTTTTAGTATATTTTTTCTGTCAATATTTGTTTTCTTTTTTTAATGTTTTCATTAGAGCTTCTTTCACTCTTGTACTTTTTAAAACCTGTTCTGAAAATGCTTTTCTTGAGCCGATCAAGTCCATCAGAAATGACCTCCTTACCTCACACAAGGTAGGGGTAAGGTCTGCGTACACTCCACCCTCCGCAGACCCCACATGTGGGATCACACTGGCTATATTGTTGTTTTTACGTGCCAACTAAGAAAAGAAATAAACGAGAATTCTACAAACCTGTTATCTACATATGGGCTACGTTCATTACTAAGAAAGATGTCTATGTTCAATCTATAACGAATATGATTGTGAATACATCCTTGTTAACATAGGAAAAACTGTTGTCAAATTTCACCTCTATAACTGTTTGAACCCCGACCTTAACCTAAATAGTTAGCCAGGATGCTCTACATCGTGTGTGACATTATGGGAAAAAAAGTCGAGATAGTTGCTATCAAATGTGACCTTTAACATACCTTCAATATATTTTTATGTATCTTGGTGTACATAGAAGCACTTAAACAGTAGAGTATTATATTTTGCTGGAATCTATATTTTTGTGCTGGTTTTCTCATTGATAATCTCTTCATTTAAAAGTTGGAATTGTGGAATCCCATAAAGAAAATTTCTATTGTCCCGACCGACAAAGGAACACTATATTTTCCTGAAACGTATATTTTCTATAATTTAATCATCAGCTAACTTTCTGTTTTTTTTTTCTGAACATGTTTCTGCACTAAGTTCACCAAATTCTGCAGTCCCTCCTTTTACTGCTTCTCAAACATTCCCACTGTTTTATGTTTGCAATTTATTAAGCCTATGCTTTCTTTTTCTCCCTTTTTATTCGTTATACAGGGAAAGGTTGAAATTACAATTGCAGGAGGAATGGTTGTTTGGGAAAATGATGAGCTGAAAGTCATGCCTGGTGCTGGAAAGTACATTGAAATGCCACCTTTCAGTTATCTCTTTGATGGGATAGACAAGGCAGATGCAAAGTTCCTCTCTTCATTGAGAGCACCTGTAAAACGGTCAACGACTTGATTTGGCAAATTCACTTTTCATTATGGGGAACAGAAAGTCTGTCTCTATTTACTTGTAAATGCAGAAAAACTTTAAGGACATTCAAACTCCTGCAGTTGCAGATATGCCCTTGGACACATAATGTTATTTTATCAAAGTTATGTTTTTTCCATAAAGGATATTACACAATGGTCTATAGCTGGATTGCTAGATAGAGTGTTTACCTCGTAGTGCAGAGTCTAAGTAGATACCAAGAATCTCACAGCTTTTGATTATAACATTGCTAAATTTTCTTGTTTCTTTTACTCCAAGCAAGAGGCTTGGATGCATATATATACTCTGATGAAAAATGATAAAACTCTCTCATGCTTTCATTTATGAATACAGGAGAAATAGTCAGTTCAAGATTGCTACAAAGGGGGCTCCTCGCTCACACTAAAAACCACTGCATCATACAGGAAGACAGCAACTAATGTAGGTTAGGAACTTCTTCTTTTTCCTCTGCACAAAGGACATGTTCAAAATGATTAGAGGTATGGTTGCACTTGCATAACCACAAACTAAAGCTATATCGGTACATACTGTTTGGAATGTTCTGATCCTAGGGTGTCAAGCAAGGATGTATATGGATCAGAACAAACCCCAATATGCACTTCTATTCTGTTACTTGAGGAAACTGTCTTGAGAATATTATAATCCATAGCGTTGAAGATGTGTTTACTGTATCATCATTTTTTGGAGATTGGATGTCTTACCGTGGCAGACTTCTCTCGCTCCCTGGGTAGAAGTTCCTGATCAAAGTCATAGCTACGGTGAGTTAAATCACTCTTGTGCTTCTTCCTGTTGGCGCGCGCTTGAGAGAACACCACAGAATAATTGGTCTCACTCGGAGTCTTTTGCTCCCACTCTCCAAATTGAGGTACAGACAACCAACCAGTTTTCTACAGATTTAGGAAATCATCTGATAAGTTAATGAGAGCTGGTGAGTATTTTTCTTGTACAAATCTCATAGTAGTTTACAGATATATAATATAGAATTCGTGACTAATACAACTTTGCAGTGCTTGATTAAAAATGTGAACAAAATGAACACATTACTTGTTAGCTAAATAAGTAATTCGAGGAGAGATTGCTGTAAAGGGAATTTCATGATTAAGTAGACTTCTAGGTTTACTAATGATCACTTGTAATTCCTGGCTGGTGTTCTGTCAAAGTAATTTTTCATTCTTCAAGGGCTATATGACTTCTATAGAAATTCTACAATGTGTATTTTCTCTTACATCCATACAAACGAAACATCTCACAAAACATCTCACAAAGTGCAAATTCATCAAATACAAAAAAGAGTTGCTATATGTGGAAATCACTGTATTATTGCAAAAAAGGGGAAGGAAGAAAATGACTGTTTTCATGGAAAATGATATTTCAGTGATAGTTATTAAGTTGAAAAAAAAAGAGTGGATCAAAACCCATTATTATAATGACTAATGAGAATGATCTACTACTTCAACTCTGAATACTTCAAAATTAACCTAGCTAACAATGGTAAACAACACTAAAGGAATCGCTTCCAAATTAGTCCATATTTGACTAGTCAGAAGTTTACATTTTGACTAGAAAACATATTCCGTTAGGCATGATGCTAATCAATCAATTAACTGTACCATTGCACTCAAATTAGGTCAATTTCATTCCAATACTAAATTTTTTTCTTCTCAGACAAATTAATGATTATCAAAATAAAAGGACTCCAGACCAATACTTTCATACCAACTTACTGGTATGTGTGGAGGTCTATGCTATGTTTAGTGCAAAGCCTACATCGAATTTGATTCATTACTTTCAGGAATGGTTTCCGTTCTCTTTTTATCACCTTCAAACATCATGTCGTCGTACATGAGTTCCGGTTCATATGAAGAACTACAAGACACGACCAAACTATCGTAAGAGACATTCTCTCGTTTTATCCTTTGTGTTAGTTTCACACTATTAGATTTGTCCTGCTAATCTTGTCCAATCTTGTATGACAATACATCTATGTTAACATCTATAATACTCGTCTTCTGAATATGTCTGGCCATAGAGGCCAGTAATCACGTGTTTATCAAACCAAAGAAAAGTCTTTCTTATATGCCTAGAAAGAAGTTTGGGGCAAGTGCACAGATAGCTGACTTTAGGACTCTTATTTAAGGCATAGCGGAAGATCACATTTTTTCAAGTGTAGCCGCTTCGAAATTAACTTCACAAACTTCTGACATATGTGTTAAGAAGTTTGGCTTGCCAAAGCCTAATGTTGGAAGTTGGCTTATACGACTGAATTTCGGGCATATATGACTAAACTTCAGGCATAAATGACTGAACTTCTATCGGAACAAGATTTAACGATATCCAATCAAAAAAAGGTCTTTTATCTCATATTCAAAATTTCAAGCTCGAAGTGGGCTTAATGGTGTTTCAGGTTTCTTCAAGCTTCAAACCTTTAAACTGGTAGTTGTCTTTCAATCTTTTGAGCTCAAATAAACCCGAATCGATCTCAAGTGCCAAGTACTCCACAATATCCAAAAATGAAAAGTCAAGTTTGAAGTTTCGATTTTCTTTTTTCAACAATGTTGGATATCTTCTAAACCTCAACAAAAGATACTTTTTATTTTGATTCCATAAGATAACGAAATCAGATTTGGAATTCAAACAATTCAAGGGAATTCAAATTTTCAGTTTCAAACTTGATACTCTGAGTAAAAAAAAGAAAAGGCAGCCCGGTGCACTAAAGCTCCAGCTATGTGCGGTTCCGGAAAAGGCCAGACCACAAGGATCTGCAAGAGACTATTTCCATGGCGTGAACCCATGACCTCCTAGTCACGTGGCAACAACTTTACTAGCTATTCCAAGGCTCCCCTTCAAGCTTGTTTCCCCAAATGAGTTTCAAAAATACCTAATGGCTGATATTTGAATTAATAAATGGCAATGAGAAAAAGAAGAGAAAGATGATGATGACATGGTGTATCTGCATATTTAAAAGAATATTTGTGTCTTTAGAAAAAAGTAGTTATTACCATAGGTGAAGCATCTCGGTGCTTGCCAAGCTCTTGCTCAGTTCCCAGGCTGTGGCGTGCTAAACCATGTCTATGCTGCTGCTTTTTGGCATGATCCTGTGGAAACACCATGGGGTAATTTGGATTGTTCCCAGTCTTATGATCCCGTGCTCCATTCTGAGGCACTGCCACAGGGCTATTTTTCTAAAAAAACTCAGAAAGATTAAAAAACACAATATTAGTGACAAAACACTATGAGTAACCCTTTCTCTGGAAGACTTGAAATGTTATCTAAGTTTTGAATCATTGACAATAACATAAACTGTGTTAATTGAAAAGTTATCCAACATCCCTCGCATGCCCAGCCCTGGTAATTGGAGAGTGGACAACATAATAAGGGGGCTCAATATCGGGTAAATCAAGAATTGGGATGAGCCTGACTCTAATACTATAATACTATGATAATAAAAAAATGGACCCCCGCCATAACTTAGTCCTGAAAGCTAGTGGAAGAGGTGAAGATTGTCCAAAACCATATAGGGAGACCAACGGCCACATCCCCACCGATGTAGGATGTCCATTAATTATAAACTGAAACAAGATTATAAATGATTATTATGTGAAACATTGTTGATATCCCTATGGTCAATGCACATTAACTGAACAAACCATGACGGACATATTGTTATAAAGTGAAGTTAACCAAATCATGATGTATGTAGTGTTAAAACGGGAATTAAATTTACATATGTAGTGAACTGTCGCATATATTCAATTTTGTCGGTGCATATTAAAGTGCATTTTATATCTATTGCACCAGAAAGTTTTTCTACTTTTTTTCCTTTTCTTTTACAAAGTTATAGGACAATGGGAACGACCTAACTGGACTAGAATTGCCAAAAGACCTTGGATTAGAATTTTTGACACTGTAATTTGAATTTTCATCTCTTCACCACACATTAGATTTTGGTACATCAAATATGTGCAGTACTTTTTTCTCTCTTTTCGTGAGTTTTTTTCTTATCCTTGACACGTAGGTCAAATTTACCCTTTGTCAACACAAAGTCACCCATTACAAACTATACAGACTAGAGTTGTCTGGGATGATTTATCAATTGTCCTTCCTAGTCAATGGTGCAACTGTTAATCTTCAAACCACCAGTAGGTAATAGATCTAGTAAAATGCACAAGTAGATTAAGTTATAAAATTAAACTTAATACATGATAAATATAAATAACTTAATAACCTTTCTACTCATCTCTCACCCAAATATCCGCTAGACACTTCTCACCCTATTGGGGAAAATGGGTTTTGACAGTATAGTGTCAGACTGCTGCAGAACCTATAATTCTCATGTACCTAACTGAAAAAAAGAATTGAAGGACTTTCTCCCTTATGCTTCTACATAGGCTCTTAGTGATGGACTTAGGTATTAAGAAAGATAAGAAGAGAAGGGGTGAGGAGGGTAGACCTAGAATTAAGTGGGGCGGCCTTACGCCGGCAAATGTGAGGGAGATAGGGGAGAAGGTGGCGGGAATGGGGGTGTGGGAGTGCAGGGGGGACGTGGATGGTATGTGGGATAGGGCGGCTAGGTGCATCAAGGAGACTGCTAGTAAGGTGTTGGATATTTCCAGGGACTGTGCCGGCCATCGTCGGGGGGGATTGGTGGTGGAATGAAGAAGTTAGGAAGAAAGTGGTGACTAAGAAGAGGGTGTATGCTGAGTTGGGTGAGAGTAGGGATGAAGATGAGAAACGGCCTAATAGGGAGGAGTACAAAATAGCTAGGAAGGAGGTTAAGTTAGCAGTCACGGCGGCTAAGACGGCAGCGTTCGAGAGAGAAAGGAGAGGAAAAGAGGTTGTTTAGGCTTGCTAAGGCTAGGTAGAGGAAGGGTCGTGACCTCGACCAGGTGAAATGCATTAAGGGGAGGATTGTAGAGTATTGGTGGAGGATGGTCACATTAAGAAGAGATGGCAGTCGTACTTCGATAGGTTATTGAATGAAGAAGGGGATAGAGTTATTGTTTTAGGGGAGCTGGAGCACACAGAGGAGTGTTGTGATATTAGTTATTGTAGACGTTTTAAGGTAGAAGAGGTCAGAGAGGTTGTTCGCAGGATGCGTAGGGGTAGGGCGACGGGGCTTGATAAGATCCCTGTGGATTTTTGGAAGTTCTCTGGAGAGGCTGGCTTAAGGTGGTTGACTGAATTATTTAACGACACTTTCAAGTTGGCGAGAATGCCCGAGGCTTGGAGATGGAGTACTATGATCCCTCTTTATAAGAATAAGGGTGACATTCAGAGTTGCAATAACTATAGAAGTATTAAGTTATTGAGCCACACTATGAAGATTTGGGAGAGAGTGGTCGAGTTGAGATTGAGGAGGATAGTGTCTATCTTGGAAAATCAATTTGGATTTATGCCCGGGCGTTCGACGACGGAGGCAATTCACCTGGTGCGGAGACAGGTGGAACAGTATAGGGAAAGGAAAAGAGATCTGTACATGGTGTTTATCGACTTGTAGAAGGCGTACGACAAAGTCTCTAGGGAGGTGCTTTGGAGATGCTTGGAGGTGATTGGGGTACCGGTGGCGTATATTAAGGCGTACGACAAAGTCCCTAGGGAGGTGTTTGGAGATGCTTGGAGGTGAGTGGGGTATCGGTTGCGTATATTAGAGCAATCAAGGACATGTATAATGGAGCTAAGACTGAGGTGAGGACGGCAGGAGGAGACTCAGAGCATTTCTCTGTCTTGACGAGGTTGCATCAGGGTTCCACTCTTAGCCCGTTTTTGTTTGCTTAGGTGATGGATGTGTTGACGCGGCGTATTCAAGGAGAGGTACCTTGGTGTATGCTTTTTGCAGATGGTGTAGTTTTGATTGATGAGACGCGGGGGTGTGTGAATGATAAATTAGAGGTGTGGAGACGGACCCTTGAGTCTAAAGGGTTCAGGTTGAGCAGGAGCAAGACAGAATATTTGGAATGCAAATTTAATGACGTGAGGCAGGAAGACGAGGTGGTAGTAAGATTGGATTCTCGGACGGTGTGTAAGAGGGATAGTTTCAAGTATCTGGGGTCCATGATTCAGGGGAAAGGTGAGATTGACGAGGATGTCTCCCATCGTATTGGAGCGGGATGGATGAAGTGGAAGCTTGTCTCGGGGGTGTTGTGTGATAGGAAGGTGCCGCCCAAACTTAAAGGCAAATTCTACAGGGTGGCAGTCCGGCCGGCCATGTTGTATGGAGCGGAATGTTGGCCAATCAAGAACTCTCACATTCAAAAATTGAAGGTGGCGGAAATGCGAATGTTGCGTTGGATGTGTGGGCTTAATAGGGTTGATAGAGTTCGAAATGAGACTATTTGGAAAAAGGTTGGAGTGGCTTCGGTGGAGGACAAGATGCGGGAAGTTCGATTGAGATGGTTCGAGCATGTGAAGAGGAGGGGCACGGATGCCTCGGTTCGTAGGTGTGAGAAGCTTGCTTTGGATGGTTTCAGGCGGGGTAAGGGTAGGCCGAAGTAATACTGGAGAGAGGTAATCAGGCGGGACATGGAGCAGTTACAGCTCACTGAGGATATAGCCCTAGATAGGCGGGACATGGAGCAGTTACAGCTCACTGAGGACATGACCCTAGATAGGAAGATCTGGAGGACGCGGATTAGGATAGAAGGCTAGTGCCAGTTTAAGTCGTTGGGGTAGGACATTACTTGATAGATGTATTAATTCTTGCTAGGACACTTTGTTGTATGCTTTATTACGAATGTGTTTGCTATTCTTTGTTTATTATTCCTTGTGGGTGGCGTATTTTTGTCTTGACATACTGTTCCATGCTCTATTAAGTATCTGTTTATTATTCCTTGTCTTGAGCCGGGGGTCTATTGGAAACAGTCTTTCTACTTTTCCTGAAGTAGTGGTATGGACTGCGTACATCTTACCCCCAGACTCCACTATGTGAGAATACACTGGGTTTGTTGTTGTTTTCTGCCTTATGTTTCTCAAGAATTGAAGGACTTTCTGTCTTATATTTCTCGCCCAAATATCCGCTAGACACTTCTCGCCCTATTGGGGAAAATGGGTTTTGACATATAGTATTAGACTGCTGCAGAACCTATAATTCTCATGTACCTAACTGAAAAAAGAATTGAAGGACTTTCTGTCTTATGTTTCTCAAGCAAAATCATACTATCACTTTCTTACCTTTATCATTTTCCTACTTGTTTCGTATGGACCCCTGTAATGCTAGAAAATGCTGTCAACTTTCCTAATAAAGCATCTCCACCTTTAACTGGTTGAACATTCTAGTCGTGTAGGGAGTAAGTAGAAACAAATGTTGAAACCCCTAAAGTCATTTGCTTACCTATGTAAACGCCATATACTTGTGCTTTGAATTTGTCTAACGACATATGCAAAATAAGGGGTAGTAATCATGTTTTTACTATACCAAAGACAGTTTCCATTGTATAAAAGAATAAAATGTCCATTTGTTTCTACCTTTAGTAACATTTTAACTTTAAAATGTCCATTTATTTCTACCTTTAGTAACATTTTAGCTTTAAAATGTCCATTTTAGCCTTAATGAAATGTTTTATAGCCACACAAATATCTATAACTTATTTTAGCCCACAAATTTCAGAAGTCGTTCTTTCTTTCTTAAACTCCATGACCTCACATAAATTGGGATGGAGGGAATAACAATTAATATGTTGTTTTGGTGAATGATGGTACAGTAAGAAAGTTGGGGGAGGGTGCAGGCAGGGGTAAGGGTGACAAGGGAGCTGATAGGTTGAGAGTTGGTTCTTGTTATATAGAGAATTTGATTGGGGAAGTCTATAAAATTAGTGAAGATTCTAAAAAATAGGAAGATCTATATAACTTGTGTTCAGGAGACCAAATGAGTGGGAACTAAGGCTACAGACATCGATGGGTTTAAATTGTGGTAGTTAGGAGGCTCGAGGAGAACTAAGGGAGCTAGTGTTGAAGGTTAGGAGGGTGAATGATAGGATGATGGTGATTAAGCTACCAATTGGAGGAGTTACCTTGAACATAGTCAGTGCATACGCACCACAAATGGGCTTGGATGAGGAAGTTAAAAACTGGTTTTGGAAGGATTTGGGCTAGGTAGTGAGGGATATCCCGCACATCGAGAAATGAGGGTTATCCTGCACAACGGGAAGTTATTCATAAGAGAAGATTTCAATAGCCATGTCGGGACAGCTTCAAGGTGTTATATTGGTGGACATGGAGGTTTTAGTTTTGGGAATAGAAATGAAGGAGGAGTTTTAGTTTTGGACTTCTCCAAAGCTTCACTAAAACGATGGAGGATGTTACACATCGTATTGAAGCATATAGATGAAATAGAGGCTTGTATCCAGTATCTTGTGTGATAAGAATGTACCACCAAAACTTACAAGTAAGTTTTATAAGGGGTTGTTAGACCAACATGTTGTATGGCGTGGAATGTTGGTTGGTCAAGAACTCACATATCCAAAAGATGAAAGTAGTGGAAATGCGAATGTTGAGATGGATGTGCGGGTACTAGGAGAGATAGGTTTAGGAACGAAAATATATAAGATAGGATCGGAGTGGTTTCCGTGGTGGACAATATGAGGGAGGAGAGGTTGAGATAGTTCAACATATGAAGGGGAGGTGCGGAGATTGCTAGTAAAGAAATGTAGAGGTAGGCCAAAGAAGAAATGACCCTAGATAAGAAAGTAGGAAGATCGAGGATTAAAGTAGAAGGATAGTGGGTAGTTGAGTGTTGTCTAGTTTTTCTTATCGTTATTATTATGATTACTCTCCTACTATCTTATTCTTCAATTTCATTATTATCAGTTGTTTTCTTTGTTTCAATTATCATATTATTTGTTGTTCTTGTTTTTTTCTTTATTATTTTCAACATGGCTTTTTTACTACGGTATTTCCTTATCATACTCATTATTTGAGTCGAGGATCCATCAGAAACATCTCTATTTTCACAAGGTATAGGGTAAGGCTACAAACACATCACTCTCCCTAGACCCCATTTGTGGGATTAAACTGGGTATGTTGTTATGTTTTTCAGGAAAATAAATGAATTTCTTACTTATTTTCTTGTGTTCTCTGCGTAAGGAAAAAAAATATTATCCTAAAATTATTTACATATAATGTAGACAAATACTATGGAAAGTGGGGTTGGAGGGAGGGGGGGGAGGGGAGACTAATCAAGGTAGAATTTTCTTACTTTTTCTAGGAAAGTCACTTTCCTCATTTTTAAGAACTTGTTTTCCTAGAGAATATTTTCTAAAAATTTTGACCAACCGAACATGGAAAAAATGAAAAATATTTTCCTCTATACTAAACACACCCCATGTCTTATTTATTTTCTAGAAGACATTTAAAGTGCTATCTAAATATTGAATTATACTTGTTTAGTGCATTGAAGGGGAACCTTGGAGTAACTAAGAAAAGTTGTTGCCATGTTACCCCACAAATAACAAGAGCTTTAGTACACCGAGCTGCCTTTTAAAAATAAAATAAAAAATCCTTGTCTAGTGGATGTAGTTGGTACGAGTAGTTTCTAGGAAGGCAATTCCACCCCAAAAGACAAATCCCGACAATACTGTTAAGGAAAGTTTGTCTTCAGAGTTGTATGATGCATCAAATAAACTATTAAGGTTTACAACAGATGTATTTCGTACCATTGTCGAAACCTCTTGATGCTTGCCAAGTTCTTGCTCATTTCCTAGGCTTCGGTGTGTCATATCATGTTTATGTGTCTTCTTGTTGGAACAAGCTTTGGGGGACACCATGTAATTATCAGGACTGCCCTTGGCCTTTGAATCCCATGCTCCAACCTGAGGCGCTGGAGTAGGACTGTTTTTCTACAAATTTAGAAAAACTATTAGTTAAATGATGACATTAGGAGTTACACACTCTCTAGAGTATATATGAAAGGCAATTAAATGTATTGAAAACTGGAATTACTTGCATTAGGAGGAGCGACAAATGATATTTTGATAAAATGGGGAAGCATGATCCATGAATGATGATATTGAGCGTTATAGTCGATATGTTCTATTAATTGATATTCCAGTGGTTGTGCACATTAGTTACCCCAAACATTGAAGGACATCTCTAAAGTAAGTGAACGGTTCGAATGATAAATAGTTAAAATAGGAGAATTTTTTTTTCGTAAAGGGAGAAAATTCAAAGATCAAGTGAACTTTGATGTCTACGATGGTCGTTAGTGAAGTTCACTATCATTATTAATCTAGTAGGAACAAAATTAAGTGTATGAGGGTCAGTCACATTAGTGTTCTTGATTTACCCGACGTTGGACATTTATGATATGTTATCCATCCTTTAGACATTGGGGTTGAATTAGATCCAAGATTTATTTTCTTAATAAAATAAGGGATTATTCATGTTATTACCATAATAAAGAGAAGTTCCCATTGTATCACTAAAGGAAGGTTTGATTGAGTCTCATTATTTTGTTTAATCATCTTGTATTCTGAACCCATTGACCAGTCTAATTCGGTTTCCCACCGTAAAAATTCCATTAGGGGGTTTTAACGCTCCCAACCAAGGGGAACAGCATTACCACGGCTCAAATTGTTACCTCTGGTAAAATATCATAATCTATTAAAGTGAGGATGTGTGTATATATGTAACTGTAATTTCCTGATGTTAGAAAAAAAAAGTGTTTCTTACCCTGGGTGAGACCTCTTGGTGCTTGCCAGCCATCTCTTGCTCGTTTACTGGGCTGTGGTGTGCTAGGTTTTGTCTATGCTGCTGCTTGTTTGCACGAGCTTGGGAGAATACCATGGAAAAGTTATGATTTTTCCCGGAATTTTGCTCCCATGCTCCAAATTGAGGCACAGACGCCGATCCATTTCTCTGTATAGAAAAATAAACTTTCATTACACTGCGTTATGCTATTGTTGTTGAATGTAATGAGTACTTAGATATTGTTGAATGGTGGATATTGCCTCCATGAACGATTGCTCTCTACCACTATTTCCCACCGTCTCCCCTTAATCCCCTATTTTATCTCCAATCTACTTTACCATCGCTATTAAAACCACTAGTTCCAATAAGTTGTAAAATTTCAGGTATTTTCTTACTTGAGATGATGCATATGATTAAAAGATATAAGTATCATATTTTATGTGCATAACTATCTAATAAATGAATGAAAATATTTAAAGTTTTTTATAAATTTGAATTGAAAGTGTGTAATTGGAACATTTATTAGGAGTTGATGTGTTTAATTAGAATAAGATTTAGTACGAGTGTAGTAAAATATTCTGACAAGCAGGGGCGGATCAATTAAGGCCCGTAATGATGGCATACCACCTGCAAAGTTTGACGGAAATTCTATATATGTATAGGTATATATACATTGATATATTCAAATAATAAATCTGTCACCTACAATATCAAAGTGATTTCCAGTGCAAGTGGTAAGGCGTGTTTTTAGTGGCCCAATAATTGCGGATTCGACCTTTGTTGGCAGCAAATATTTTTTTAAAGCAATATATACTGATATATTCAAATAATAAACTTGTCACTCTTTACGCCGTTTTAGTGGCCCTAAGGTCGTGAGTTTGACCTTTGCTGGCAACAACAAATTTTTTTAAAGCAATGCCTAGCAGGTGTAATTATATTTTGCATAATATTATGCTAATTACAGTTGACTTAATTATACAATTAAATGTTATTTTTGGCTTTTTTTTTTAATTTCTTTAGTCGTTAAAAATAATTTATTCTCTCTCATCCAAATTAAAAAAAAATAATTTATCGCTATTCTCTCAATTTTCAAATTACGATTTCACTCTATTTCTTGACTTCTGGACAATGGTACACTTTGCACACGGAGAGTTTGAATCCTGGATCCGCCTCTACTGAGAAGTATAAAAAGCTATCCTGGCTATGTGTTAAGCCTAATTTAAACGAAGTATAGTGAAAGTTATTGTGAGAAAACTAGGGTAATTTTCGTAGATAGTCACTCATGTTTTGACAATTGTCTACAAATATCACTTTTGTTTCTTTTAGCACAAGAATATCACTCAACTATCTCTATTTTCCTCAATAAATACTTAACAGTTTAAAAACTTTCTTCTCTCCTACTTGGCATGCCATGTTGTTAAAATCTTATTTTCTTAATGATAAACCTGTTTAATTCTTGAAATTCATTTGTTCAAAACTATGTCTTATAAACTACAAGAAAAATCTAAATTACGTAAAAAAAAATTATGAAAAAATTGTAAAAGAATTTAGCGGTAATCTAATTTTCTACAAGTTTTTCAACCAAACTAATTCGATGAAAAACCTACAAATTTTTCTATCAAACAAAATTTGAAGGTGAAAATCTAAGTTTTTTTTTGTCAAACAAAATTCGACCGAAAAATCTTAAAGATAATTATCACTTGAAAATTTTAATTCGCATGTAGATCACCTGCAAAATTTTAAGCAAGATTTTTTTGAAAAAAAATGAATTCTTCTTGCAAATTTTTCCCAAGTAAATTCATAAATGAATCAAATAAATCCGCAAAGTTAAAATAGGCAAAAAACTTTAGAAAATAAAAAATTATTATTTTTAATTTAGTTTTTTCATATTAATTTTTATTTCTATTGTACTATATTTTGTCTTATTATATAATTAAACGTCAATTTATATTCTTTTCTCATCCTAAACCCACAAAAAACAAGCGATAATTGGTTGGGGTACTATTTTAAAGATTCATTCGTAATATTAGATCGTTTTGTTAATATTTTTTTAAAAATTTAATTTGTTTCATGACTAAATAATTTTCTTTCCTTCAAAAATAGTACATTTAGTACGTATATGAAAATTCGAAAGCGATCATTTTTATTTCTTTTACATTTTAGAATCTTTAGCATATGAAATAAATAACCAAAAAATATTAAATTAGGACCAATGCATATAAATACTTTGAGTTTTAAAAATATAATTAAGTGGTGAAATAAATAAATTAGAAAAACTTTGAAAAGTACCAAATAAAATAATTCAAACCTTTACACATCAACTACTTCATTGATGAGTAATGTGTATAGCATTACCATATGAATTATTTCCCTTTTAAGTTGTGTGATTATTTGATATTTTTTATCATGTGATGTAATAATTTTTCTTGTATCGAATAAGGAATAAATATAATTTATACTTTTTTTTAAGAAATAAAAAATAAATATAAAATTTAAAGTACATAATTAAATTGTTCCTCAATGATAAATATATCATGTGTGTTTATTTTTTTAAGAAATAGAATAAAATTTTAGTTAAATAAATATATTTATTATATATATATAAAAAAAAAAATTTAATGACATAGCATGTCAACTAAAGATAGTTGAGTGATATTTTAATCTTAAAAAAGTAAAAATAATATTTATAGGTAATTTTTAAAATATGAATGAGTCGAGAAAACTAAGAGACGAAAGTGCATTCATGCAATGTGCGCAACTTTAATGCACAAATAATAAGACAAATACAATAGGGTTTTAATGACTTATGTGTACATTAGTAATAAACATACTTCTTTTGTTTATGTATATCCTGTTATTAATTAAAGCAAACAACTGAAATCTCATACGTCAGGAAAGAATCAATCTAGCAATTTCACCTATTATAGTGCTTCAATAATTACCCAAAATAATAGTACCTCTGAACATTTTGGTACGTGCTAAGAACCATATCCAGATCATATTTAACATTAATGATGATGTATAAAAATATATTTAATCTGTTGAAAATGGTATTTTTATTTTTATTCCTTAGAAAACATTATTCTTTAAGGCCAGAAACCAAAACTACAGAAGGGGAAACAAAATTGTAAAGAAACCAAATCTCCCACTAATAAAGATAATTAACCAATTTATGTTCATGATCATTTACGTCGTAAAAAAAAATCAAAAACATTTATTTTCTCTCTCGTTTTCCATCAAAAAAAAATATAAACGATTTTCAAAAGAAAAAAGAAAGCAGAAACAAATATGTGAGAATTACCCAAGAAAAATTACAATCTTCAAGACAACCAAAAAGAAAATTAAGGAAAAAAAAAAACAATCAATTCTTTCTTCACATCATAATGTAACTAAAGCATACCTCCCTTTGTTTCGCCATGGAGGATAGGGAAAGAAGAGAGAAAATGGTGGAAAAAATTTTGATAACCAAAATGGTGGAAAATTTTTGGAAATAAATTATTATGTGTTGAATCATTTATATAGAAATAAGCCTCTAATTTATATGGAACATGAAATATTCTAGCTATTCAAGTATATCCATTGCCTTAAAGAAACTAGAGGTGAAAATTAAAGGGTAGATATTAGACATCAACAAAAAAAAAAACATTAAGGGCAATGAAATTGCTTAAAATTTATTTTAGTTAGTTTATAACAATGAAGGAATAATATTTACTTACAAAAATTGTTTTCTATTTACTGAAGAATGCTTTTGGTTCCTTATTTTCAATTTAGTTAAATGGATATAAGTTACATATCCTAGGAATTGAATGTTACTCTAAATCACATTAAGGTTCATGCGATGAATTCATGATTGAGCGGTAACGAGGCAAAATTTGATCCAAGTTTCAAGGGCTTTGAGTTGTAGGTGAAAAAAAGTATGAAAATGAGGTGTAGGTGACACAAGTCCTAATAATTGAGTGTAAGTGATAATTACTTTATTATGGATTAAGAAAGTTGGGTAAGTTTGAGAATAGCCCACAAATTTTTAAATTTACACTTTGATCCAAATGTTTACCTAATATAACGGGAAACGGAGGAAAAAAAGGTGCGTTTCTCTCTCTTCTCATCCATTGTTGTTTTTTCTCTCTTAGCGATTTTTGTTGTTCATTGTTTCTGCTACTTTATTCATCATCTTCTGCTTTATTATCATCATCTTTTACTTCATTATCATTTTCATCTTCTTCTTGTTGACCATTGTTGTTATTGTTGTTACCGCTACTGCTGCTATTTGACCAATTTCTTAGGTCAATTTTTTTTTTCGTACATCACTTTCCTCTTTGACATTATTTCATAGGAGACTTTGGTAAGTCAAATTATATTTTTAGTTGAATTTGTCATCTGGGTAACTGTTATTGTGTTGTTTTATCAACAATAGATAGCACGCGAACATGAATGCAACATAAGAGCCATCTGTTTAAACAGATCAATCATCTATTGTGACAGATGAGACATCTGTTTCAACGAAAGACTCATATGTTGGATTCATATTTATGGATCTATAGTGTCGTAACATGAATCGAATAGATGGGTTATCTATTGCAATATATGACCCATCTGTTGCAACAGATTAGTTATCTGGTGCATCATGATGAATATTTATTGCAACATATGACCCATCTGTTGCAACAGATTAGTTACCTGGTGCAACATGATAAATATTTGTTGCAACAGATTAGTAACTTGTTACAATAGAACCTAAAATCGATTCCAACAGACATGTTATCTGTTGCAACATGGTAAATATCTGTAGCAATATATTAGTAATCTGTTGCAATAGAACCTGAACTTGATTCCAACAAATGCGCCGTTTGTTGTAACATGTCACTCATCCATTGGAATCAACTTCAAAGGTGCCTTAGTATCCGAACAGGTGCTTCATCTATTGCAGCATATATATAGTTTGTTGCTACATATGATTCACCTGTTACAACAGATGACTCATCTGTTGAAATCAACTTCAGGAGCGTAACATGAATCCCAACAGGTAAGTAATCTGTTGCGACTGATCACTTACCTATTGCAACTTATTTTTCACATGTTGTAACAGATTACACATCTGTTGGGATTCACGTACGACACTATGAAATCACTATTAACTTTTTTTTTAACAAATGACTTTATTTAGGTATCACTAATAGAGGGATTAATAACAATAGGGGTGGATTATCATGGTCAATGGATCAAGAAAAGCAATCGATATATATGGCATTGGAAGAAGGGTGAAATACTAGAAACGATAGCTATGACTGTCCAAAGTGATGTTTTGTATGATAATTTTTTAAACTTAATCATCAGCTATTGTGGACTGAATTGTCACTCGGAAGAACTCATCATTAGCTACATGCATAGCTCCTTAGAAAATCAGAGGGTACTACCTTTCAAGATAAACAATCAGGTTCGATTGCGTGCTTATCTTAGTGATTCATCCATACCGGTGTTAAGGGTGTACGTGGTTGAAAAGATGAGAGAGAATGAGAACTAAAATGTAGAAGAACAACAACAAGAAGATATCATTGATGATAGGTTGGATGATCTAGACATGAATATTCCAGATGATGATCAAACACCTACGCCCGTTAATGCGATCAATACGGTGGGCAGTTCATCTCGATCGACACAGTCTGGCAATCTTCAAGATGACGGGATAGACTTTTTCAATGGAATGCCATTCAAGGACAAGAAAGAACTATCTACCACTTTGTTTGTTTCTTGCTTGAAAAAAGATTTTAGAATAAAGTAGGTGATTAATTCGAGCAATGCCTTTTGCTACAAATGTGCTAATCCGAACTGCAAGTGGTAGTTGAGAGGGGTGAAGCACGTAAGTTCTGACAGATTCATTATTCATAAACATGAAAATTATCACACATGTGGTTCGGAGCACATCTCGGTCCAAAATCCTCATGCTATGTCAAAGTTCCTCGGTGAATATTTTAAGAATAGTTTCCCCGATGGCAAAGGCCTTTCTACAAGGGTTATGGCCAATCAACTGCTTACGAAATTGGGTATCCTGGTCAGTTATTAGAAGATATATACGACCATGGGGATTGCCAAGGACTTTGTTAGGAGGATATACGAGCATAGGTAAGCAGTCCTGGATGTCTACCATTACATGATTGAGTCCACAAATCCTAGAAGTAAGACGACATTACATGTTGATGAAAACGAAAGGTTCAAGTACTTTTTTATATCATATGGTGCTTGGATTCAAGGTTTTTGACATTTGAGAAAAGACATAGCCGTCGACGGTACCTTCTTGAGGAGCAGGTATAATGGAGTTCTGCTAGCGGCGGTGGCGTAGGATGCGGAGAATCACATCTTTCCTGTCACTTTTGTGTAGCGGACAAGGAATGTGATGCCTCTTATGAATTTTTTTGAACAACTGCAAAGCTGCGTCGAAGATACCGAAAAGTTGTGTTTTGTTTCGGATAGGCATCCAAGTATTCCAAAAATGGGTTCAGTTTTCTTCACTTCAGCTTACTTTGGCTGTTGCATCAGGCATCTTAGAGAGAATATTTGGACCAACTATCACAACGAAAGAGTCATGACCCTTTTTTATAGAGCAGCTAAAGATATAGTAGAGAGGAGTATTTAGACCATTTCAATCGAATAACGAATGTACATCCTAAGACAGCAGAACATTTCACACGTGTCGGTTTTGAGAGATGGAGCCGGACATTCTGTCCGGCAGATAGGTACATTCCTATGAATTTAATGTCTTATTTGAGTTACAAGTTTAATATGATGTTGTACTAAGTGATTCTTTTGTATAAGTACAATATTATAACATCAAACATAGCTGAATTGGTGAATTCATTATTTGGCGATGAAAGAGAATTTTTTATCAAGGCTCTATTTGAAATAATAAACAAGAAGTATGGCTAATTTTTTAACGAAAGGCGTGTGCAGTACGAGGGCACAAGAAGAGCCTCATTTGTTCTAGAAATCGGAAAAATAATATCAACGAACATCAGTATGGGAAATAGGTTATTATCTCATCAAATAGCAGATTACAAATTCAGTATCACCGGTCATAGTGATGTTGCCATGGTCGATCTTCATACATGAAAAATATGAAAAAAAAATACCCTATCCACATGCAATGACAGCGCTTCGAGCTCAATACGGTGCAAAATATGGACCTAAAATTTATGAGCACTCCTCTCCATATTATTCGATGGAAAAATATAAAATGACATATAGTGGGCATATTACTCCGGTACCTCCTGAAGAATCTTAGGTTGTTCCTGCAGAGCTTTTGGAGAGATTAATACCTCCTCCATTTATTGACCCAAACACTATCAAACTGGGACAAAAGGAATATAAGATGAGGTGTAGAGTTGGAGAATCATTTCCATCAAGAAGAAACAAGTGCTGCGTATGTAAGCGCGCTGGCCACAAAAGAACTACATGCCCGGATCGTAATCCACCATGATCGTTGTAATTGCAAAAACTTGTGTTGTTGTTTGTTATGGAATTTTATATATTTAACTCATTGTTGTGAATGTAATTTTATCATTTATTATATATAAAATATCTTTTTAATAACTTGTGCATCAATTAAAAGAGGCAAAACATGAACTAAATACAACAGACCATAATTATTTTCAACAGATTACCTATCTGTTGTAACAGATGGATATTAACTGGAAGAACACAATAAAATTCATCAAACTGAAATGTTTTCCTCCGACAGATGACAAATCTATCTCAATAGATGGATAATCTGTTGACAGAAACCCAACCGATGACCAATCTGTTCCAACACATGGTCCATCTATTGAAAGAACTCAAAAGCTAAAATTGCTAGCATAAAATATCTTTTTTAATAACTTGTGCATCAATAAAAAGAGGCAAAACATAAACTAAATACAGCAGACCACAATTATTTTCAATAGATTACCAATCTGTTGCAACGGATGGACATTAGCTGGAAGAACACAATATAGTTCATCAAACTAAAATATTTTCCTCTAATATATGATAAATCTGTCACAACAGATGGATAATCTGTTGACAGAAACCCAATCGATGACCAATCTATTCCAACACATGGTCCATCTATTGAAAGAACTCAAAATCCAAAATTTCTATTGCTACTGGATTCAAAATTACTCCTTACCTCCAACCGTCGACATGTTAACATGTATGTTTAGAAGAAATAGACAGAATGAAAATTGAATAAGAATTAAAAAGACAAAGTCGACAAAAAATAATTTTTTCATTAAACAAAAAATAAAATACATTAGGTATAGATCCGATATAGAAAAATTAAAATACATACACTAAAAGAAAAAATATATTCTAATTATTATTATTATTATTATCATCAATATCATTATTATTGCCAGCCGGTCAATCTTCAACCGGCAGCAGCAGGGCCCTCTTCAGCCTGCGAATCTCTCAGAGTATCCTTGCTTTCACGACGCCCAACTCCCACTGTAGGTCATTAACCTACCTCTGAAGTTCTCGCACTATGTTACGCAGAATAGCAATGTCCTAAATAGGATCAACCATATTTAGAACATGCATGAATTAACAAAAAATGTAGACACAAAAGTAAAGAAAAGAGTTTGAATATAATACAATGTATACTACTAACTGGTAGATTTACACAGGAAAAAAACTTACCTCAATGAGTAAGGAATATGCACTTTGAAGAAAAGTGGTTGAAGATGTCATACGAAAAGAAAAAATGCAAGAAATAAATAAAATGGAGTAGGGACCTATTTATAGAGGATTGAATCTGGATGTGTCAAGCCAAAAGGTACGACTGTTCAGCTCTATTGTATTAATTACATTAAAACTGCTGGAATTTTGTTCTGTGAAAAGTTACGACTTTTTCTTTTACATTAATACTTCTCACCTTTTCAAAATGGATTGAGACTTGATAACAGTCGTTATTATTGAGCTATTACAATAGATCGTCCATCTATCACAATAGATTTATAATCTGTTATAATAAATGATCTATATGTGCAATATGTAAGACATCTATTGCAACATATGGATTATATGTTGCGACAGATGGACCATATGTTGGAGAAGGTGTTTTGATTTCTTCTAACAATTGATTCATCAATTGCAACAGATGGAGAATTTGACTCAACAACTGTTTTGAATATGTTAGATAAAAGATCACGACTCTTTACCTCTTTTTTAATAGTCATCACATGCGTGCAGATGAATAAACACTGTCTGATATGTCTTAATGTGGTAGAAAGCATAAGGTGCATGTAGATGAATGGATCTACTTTCATGCCTGGGAGTTATGTATTATTGATCAGGCTACCGTGACAGACACACATAAAGTACAATAATTTTGTGAATGTAATTTTTTACCAATTAGACATTGATCCTTCAAACAAGATCCTGCATTGTACAGTTTAGTTTTATAGGTGCGAACTGATAAGGTTGAAGGGTTCCAAGACGGTGGTGTTGATACCCTGTTACAATTTAATGACGGTTTATGCTCATATTTTTGTGTCAAGTTTGGGGAAACATTTAAGTTTTTGGCGGCAGTGTAAACATCCAATAGTGATTGGACTGATTTAATGGCTCAATGGACTTCTTGAAAGGCCCTCGAAGCCTCGCACTACATCAAACAATGATGGAACCAATAAAAATTCCCCTGGTCCAAATTTATATGAATGGGTTGCTCAAGAAGACTATTATACAACAGAAAGTGCTTGAGAGAATACCTGTGCGGAAGGGGGAGGTGGAAAAGACCATATATCATTTCAGACCCTATTTAAGAGGAAACACGGAGAAGCAAGTACGGAATTTCTATCGAATCTGGCCAATGAAATTGACACGAGAAATGAAAAAATTGAATGAGCTTCAAATATGGAAGTGTATCCAAATATAAAAATCCCTCTGTCATTCTTGAAAAAGAAAAATGGACAAGAGGACTGGAGTTGGTCACTTTGCTAGAGACTGCAACTAGCGAGCGTGACCTCAATGAAGACTCACAAAGTGCAGGACCAGAACTCTAAGGAAGCAGCTTCGTGAGCACTGGAGATAGGTAAGATTTTCAGTCAAGAATGAAACATGAACCAACAACTCCAGAAGTAAAAATAAGGAAAGCCAAGGGATCAATTTCTGAAGTCTAACTTTCATCCCATGCCTTCTGTTTGTGGCTATGATCAAGTCAATGGCAGTAGAAACAAAAAGGTCTGAAGTTGGGCAGAAATCCCATGTCTTATTTTTTCCACTACCTTTAACCTGACCAGAGCCATAAACAGGAGGCATGGGATGGAAGTTTAACTTGAGAAATTGCCACCTTGGCTTAATCCCTTATTTTTAATTCAGGAGTAGTTGGTTCAAGTTTTAATCCTGACCGACAATCTTACCACCTTCCGTGCTTGTGAAACAAAAAATTTAGAGGATTGGTTCTGCATTTTGTAGGTCTTTATTTAGGCCACGCTAGCTAGTTGTAGTCTCCGAACAAAGTGCACAGCTCCAGTCCACTTGAGCATTTTTCTTTTTTCAAGAACGACTGATGGATTTTATTTTTGGATAGAGTTTCACATTCGTAACTCATTCAGTTTTTTCATTTTTCATGTCAATTTCATCAGCCAATTTTGCTGTACTTTCCTTTCTACCTTGTATTTCTTTTTTAATAAGGTCTGAGTTGATATATGGTCTTCTTCACCTCCTCCTTCCCACACAGGTATTCTTACAATAACCTTCTGCTGTATAATAGTCTCCTCAAGCAACTCATCCATATAAATTTAGACCAGAGTAATAACTATATTCATTTCCATTCTTGTTTGCAGCAGTGCGAGGCTTCAGAGGCCTTTTAAAAGTCCATTGAACCCTTAAAGTCAGTGCAATCACTATTTGAATATTTACACTTCCACCAAAAACCTTAACCCTTCTCCAAACTTGACATATAAATATTAGCAAAATCTTTATTAAACTGTAATAGGCTATCAACACCACCTACTTGGTCCCTCAACCTTACCAGTTCGAACCTAATAATCTTAACTGTAAAATGCCATATCTTGTTTGAAGGATTAACGCCTAATAGGTAAAGAACCAACATTCACAAAATTATTATACTGAATGTGTGTTTTCACGATAGGTTGATCAGTAATACATACCTCCCACATATGAAGTGGTTCCATCTGGAAGCAACTTATTCTTTCGAACCCATCTTTACTCTAGCTTTTAATGCTGGTCGGGCAAAAGTTGATCCAATTTCACTTCCTTTTATCTGTAAACAAGACAAATACCTTTGATGACAAACAAGAGAAGAACAAAAAAAACATTATAAAAGGGTAACATAAAATTGAATGAATCAACAGATGACCAATCTGATTCAACAGATTCCCTACCTGTTCAACCGATGAGGCATCTGTTGCAATAGATGGATGACATATTGCAACAGATGGGTCATCTATTGGAATAACTCAAACCAGCCTTGCTACTGGTTTAATTTCTTTAAATAGTTGCTCCATCTGTTCCAACAGTTGATTCATCAGTTGCAACAGTTGAGAAAACTGTTGCAACACTACCAATAATGATATCAACAATAAAAAAACAACACCATATATTCCAACACCATCAACAACAAAAACACCATATGTTCCAACACGACCACCACCCACAACAACAGCACCACCAAAGTAACAAACAAAAGGCATAAAAAAATTATACTGACAACAGGGCTTTTTAAGTTCTCCCAACAGATGACTTTTTTTTTTTGCATATTTTAAGAAAAAACAATGGTTCGTTCATTCAAGACTTTAAAGGCACCTTTTTTTTAATTTTCTCAATAAATAGAAAACTGGTAATAGATAAATCATTAATAACAACTGATGTAAATATCTAATTTAAATAACATACAAAGAAGAAGACGAGAAGGAAAGAGAAATAATGAACCATACCTGCAATGTAAAAAAAAAAAGATTAGAACATCCAGTTCAGTCGAGAAAAGATATTGATCGGTTGAGATCCAAAAGAATCCTCATCTGAAAGAAGAGAGAAAAGAGAGGAAAAAAGGAGAGAGAGAACTGAGAATAAAGAAGAGAAATGAGTTGAGTTAATTTATGACTGAAGGAGAGAGTATTCTAGATATGAGTTTTAAATATTCATTAATAACTTTTGAGGAGCACGAGGAGACAGTGACATTGAAAAGACCATATAAGACTACTCAATGAAGAGATTTTTGAGTTATCCAAGTAATATTTTTTACCGCCTTAGTATTTTATCTTTTTTACCTCGTACAGGAAATACCTACATTTCTTTAAAAAAGATCTTAAAACATCTAAGTCATACTTTACAACAAATGACAATTTTTGTTTGAAAAATTTCAAAGCTCGATCATCTATCGCAATAGATGACAGTGCCTATTTGATGATTTACAATAGATGGATAATCTGTTGCAATAGATGACTTAATCTGTTTGATAAATTCCAACAGATAAGTCATCTGTTGCAACAGATTGAATATTTATTTTTATATAAGTTTAATTGAGTTCATATGTTCAACTAATACCTAAATTGATTAATCTAAGACTAGGAGTGAGTTCTCATATAGTCAACTACAACTTTAATTGAGTCTTTTGGCAATTGTATGATGAGACAGTATTGTGTTTCTCCCAACCATAGTCGTCGATAGATCACATGGAGGTGAAGTGATTATTATTACCTAATATGTTTAGCTAATACCTTAATTGATTCAACTAATACCTTAATTGATTAATCTAGGACTAGGGATGATTTCTCATAGGGTCAACTACAACAGACGACAATGCCTATTTAATAATTTACAATAGATGGATAATCTGTTACAATAAATGACTTAATATATTTGATAATTTACAACAAATGGGTAATCTGTTACAACAAATGACTTAATCTATTTGATTAATTTTAACAGATAGGTCATATATTGCAACAGTTGAACATTTGTTTTTATACAATTTAAATTGAGTTCATATATTCAACTAATACCTAAATTGATTAATCTAGGACTAGGGGTTAGTTCTCATAGGTCAACTACAACTTCAATTGAGTCTTTTCGTAATTGTATGATGAGACGGTATTACATTTCTCCCGATCAGAGTTATCAATCGATCGATCGCTCTGAGCTGAATCGATTCTTATTACCTTATATGTTTAACTAATACCTTAATTGATTAATCTAGGGCTAGGGGTAAGTTCTCATAGGGTTAACTATTACTTCAATTGAGTCTTTTCATAATTGTATGATGAGACGGTATTGCGTTCCTTCTAACCAGAGTCGTCGATCGATCGCTCTGAGATGAATTAATTTTTATTACCTTATATGTTCAACTAATACCTTAATTAATTAATCTAAGACTAGGGATGAGTTCTCATAGGGTCAACTACAACTTTAATTGAGTCTTTTGGTAATTGCATGATAAGATGATATTGCGTTCGTTCCGACCAGAGTAGTCGATCGATCGCTCTGAGATGAATCAATTCTTATTAACTTATATATTCAACTAATACCTTAGTTGATTAATATAAGACTAGGGGTGAGTTCTCATAGGGTCAACTGCAACTTCAATTGAGTCTTTTGTCAATTGCATAATGAGACAGTATTACGTTCCTCTCGACTAGAGTCATCGATCGATTGATCTGAGCTAAATTGATTCATATTACCTTATATGTTCAATTAATACCTTAATTGATTAATCTAGGACTAGGGGTGAATTCTCATAGGATCAACTACAACTTCACTTGAGTCTTTTGGAAATTGCATGATGAGATGGTATTGCATTCCTCCCGACTAGAATCATCGATCGATCGCTCTGAGCTAAAGTCATTCTTATTACCATATATGTTAAACTAATACCTTAATTGATTAATCTAGGATTAGGGGTGAGTTCTTATAGGGTCAACTACAACTTTAATTATAGAGTCATTGATTGATCGCTCTGAGATGAAGTAATTCTTATTACCTAATATGTTCAACTAATACCTTAATTGATTAATGTAGGACTAGGGATGAGTTCTAATAGGATCAACTACAACAGATGGCAGTGCCTGTATGATAATTTACTATAGATAGGTAATCTATTGCAATAGATGACTTAATCTGTTTGATAATTTACAACAGATGGGTAATCTTTTGGAAAAGATGACAATCTGTTTGATAATTTACAATAGATGGGTAATTTGTTGTAACAAATGACTTAATTTGTTCGATTAATTCCAACAAATAAGTCATCTATTGCAATACGTTGAACATTTGTTTTTATACAATTTCAATTGAGTTCATATGTTCAACTAATACCTAAATTGATTAATATAGGATTAGGGGTGTGTTCATAGGGTCAACTACAACTTCAATTGAGTCTTTTGACAATTGCATGATGAGAGGGATAAAAATTATGCATATCTTTTATAATTTTAAAAAATAATTAAGATCAATTCAGACCAAATTAAAATTTTCAAAACTTTTCATTCTTTTTCAAAATACAAATCAACCCATACAAATCATCCATTTGCGAGAAAAATATTTTATCATTTCAAATCTCAAGTTCTCACTCTTTTCTCTCTCTCAACAATACAGACAATAACTACTCAACAAATTGCTCAACCTTTCACAACAAATCGATATTCTTCTTATTTCTGACCATATACGTGTTATTTTCGACTTCATCCTTGCTTGTATCTGTCGTTTTCTCTGTCTTCGTAGGTAACAGAGTTCGAGAATAGTTCTCTATTTGTTAGTTTTTTTAAAAATAAGGGTTTTTATGTTAATGATGAAAAAAAAGACTTTTAGTTGTATTATCTTTGAGAATAGGTTTTCAATTTTGAGTTTTGATGGTAAAATTATAGGAAAAACTCAAGAAAACCCTAGTTTTTATCGTAGTGTTTCGTTGACTATCGTGGTCTTGTTGGATAGTATTTGTGGTATTGGTGGTCGTGGTGGTGGTGTTGGTGGTCTTCGTAGTGGCACTGGTGGTGTTTGTGGTGGCTGTTGGTGGTATCGATATTCGTGGTGTTTGTGGCATTGGTTGGTGATGTTTGTGGTGATGGCTGTTGGTGTGTTGGTATTGGTGGTATTTGTAATGTATTTTTTAAAATTTATGCATACATCAATTGTAATGTAATTTTTACTTTTTTGTTGTTTGTAGGTAAAAAATGTCTCCCAAAATAAACGAAAGTGAAAATGGATCAACTTCTAACCACCTAACAAAAAAGGCTATAGTACAGAGGGATTCGGAGGAGCTTCCTGAACATTTCAGAGGAGCTTCCTGAACAATCTCAGTCAGGGAAAAGTAAAGCTGAGGAATGATATGAAAAAAATATTGAGGGAGGTGGACAAGGGTCTGTAGATGGTGATAAAAAATAAAAGTGAGAAAGAGGAGGAATTAGAGAGTAAGAAAGAAGATGATCATCAACATGATGATAATGGATCACCATTGGGGCGTGAATTAATATCGACATCCCAGCATGATCTTGTCAAAACTATTAGTATTGGCAGGTTTCAAGTTGCGATGCCGACAGATGACCCTGCAGAACTAACTAGTGAACTTGTACTTAAATGTCAGTTTGGGAAAAAATTTAATTATTTTAGGAATATTATGAAGAACGAAAACATAGACAAACTTTTTAAGAGGAGTTGTTTTGTACGCTTTCTTGAGCTGCCTGAGGACCACCCTGCCCATATCCAAATGAGGATGGTATATGGTCTTCTCAAGCGCAGGATCAAGTAAATGGGGGATGATAAAGATACGGGGGAGGAGGGCAAAGAGATGGATGAAATCTGGATCAACTATTGTGGCATGTCAGTTTGTTTTGGCTTGTAAGAGTTTTCCATAGTGACGGGCTTGAGATGCGATTGTCCAGAAGAACCTATCGCTAAGGAAAACCCCCACAAAAGGTCCAAGGCAATCAGGACAGCTAAACCACACAAGCAAATAGAGAAAAGACATTGTCCCAGCGACCACCCAGCAAAACCAACAAAGGAAAAAATAATTGGGTTGTTGGACATTGTTGGACGTGGCTACAAAGCATTGGATTTGATGACAGATCTTAAGGATAAAGCCATACCAAAGTAGTACAGGGGCAATTATGCTTAGTTTGGTTTGCCCATTCGGTTATATTGGCAAGAGACGTCAACAAGGTCATAGAAGATGATTTATTGGTGTGTGCTGAGGATTTTGATAAATTCATCAATTATCCTTGGGGATATGACAGCTGTTACTTGACTGTCAAATATTTACTGACAAAGCTATCCTAGGGACGATCACATTATACGGCTTACCTTGGGCTTTCATGATAAAATTAATCACTATTTTTACTCATTCATTAATTTATATTGAATATAGTTATTATGAATTTTTTTTTGCTTGCTTTTTGTTTACATTTTTTATGCTTGGGCATTTGAAGCCATTCCTCACCTCCGAAAGCAGGTAATGGATTATACGGATGAGGTTTCTCACTCAAGGATGTTTAGGTGGTTGGCTGCAAAGAACAACACAAGAATTAAGGAGGTTGATCTCTTTAACCCTCCGGATGATGCAGTACGTCTTCTTTCAAGTAAAATAATTTGACTCAATAAAAGATATTGAACAAATGTTATATCTGGTGCAACAGATGTTATATCTGATGCACTGGATGAGACATCTATTGCGATAGATTGCCCGTTCTATGCCAACTGGTGCAACAAATGGGTAATGTGTTGTGATAAATGATTGATATTTTGCATTAGATTATCCATATGTTGCTTTGGTTCTCTAAACTCGACTCTTAACAGATTAACCATATACTGCAAACTATGCAATGGATGGGTAATCTGATGTAACATATTGTTAATCTGTTGCGATATATAGATCATCTGTTGCATAAGTTGTCTGTGTTAACATGTAATCCAACTGTGAAAATTATTATATTATATGATTTAAATGTATTTGTCTTTTTTATAGGTTTTGCATTCATGGATCGTTCCTACTGAGCAGGAGTTGGGGATGACTTTTTTTATTACTCTAGGTCATTTGATACTATAGTAGACCCAATGGTGGAGTTAATAAAGAAGTAATTAGCTGGAGAAATAACCATAAAAAGAGCAATTAGGCAAGGTCAGCCTAGTGTTGAGACTCCTCATGACCAAACTACTGCAACAGATTTGGGTGTTTCTTCTGGGGGTATTGCTGGTAGAGTTGATGTTGGTCGCAGGCATGCTGATGATACTCCCAGTCATGATGTTGAGCATGTTGATGCTCGAGAAAAAATAAATATGTTTTGAAACATATTTTTTACAGATCCTCTCCCCATTACAGAGGTCCCTCTCATCCCTCTTCACCCTTATGTTCTCATTGCAAATGCAAAAAGTGCAAGGACAACCAAGATAAACTCTTTGAAAAAGTAGACGCTATCGCTAAAGCTGTTGAGGAATTAAAATCCAAGAAGGGTGTCATACCATCCAAGAAGGTGAGAGAGCCATACACTCCTATATCTACGGTTAGGAGGAATAAACGAACAATTAGCCAAGTACTCTCCAATCGAAAATTTAAAAAAATTGTAACTCCTTCCTCTCCAAAAGATGTTGAAGTTCAGGAGATATTTAAGAAGGTGGACATATACGCGAAACTTGGCACCAAAGAGAAGAGAGATCTGCGATGAGCCAAGAAAGGCACAAAAGATTACCCCATCCATACCTTTTTTCGCCAAAGAATTTAGAAATATGACATATATGCTTACGCAGTACGTAGATAGGGTAAGTTTACTTTTCCTAACCTAGCCTTCTAATCCACTTGTCATCTGTTAGAGCATATGTGTATTCTGGTGCAACTTATGGTAGTTCTGTTGCAACATATTACCCATCTCTTTCATATGTTGCATTAGATAGGTAATCTGTGAATAGATTCAGATAACCCTCTGCAATAGATAAACCATCTGTTGTATCTTTCACTATGTTTTTCGTATTTACAATTACTAGCCTATTTAAAAATTGACTTTTTATATCACAGTATGTTGAAGTAATTCTCTGCCTCATGAGGAGCAGACAATTAGTCTACCTGAAAGCTTATGATGGTGCCGATAAGATAATGGACCTCAATTTCTATAGAAATCTCAAGGATAGGTACGATTATCTCAATAACCTAGCATCAACTCCCGGTGGTGAGGGATTTTATTCGTTACTTTCTGGGTTCCAATGGGATGAAGAAATGATAAAATATGTTAGATGGGAGAGGCCAAATCCACACGACAAGAGTTGGACCGAGGAAAAGAGGATTCTTGGAGTCATGAACGTGAACGGCGTACATTATCAGGTTGTTGAGATACTTCCCGGGGAGAAAAGATCAAGGTTTATGACTGCAACTTACCTGCCCTGGACGAGGTTAATTTTCTTACCTACATGTAACCACTGTTAGAGTTATTCACCATCTTGTTGACGCAGAGTAAACTGATGGATCATTTGCCAACAAAAGTGTTGATGAAGCAATCATGGGATTTCGAAGGTCGAAACAAGGACATGGACCTTCCAAAAAAATAAAACCGCTACCGCATGCGGGTCGCACGCTCTTGCACATATCCAATGTTTGCTGACTGACATAAAAATAGCTGAGCCAATAACCTTTCTGTTCGACAATATTGTGGCAAACATGCAAGAGGTCTGGGCTTATTGGGGTACTAACTGGACGCTTAGAGCCTGTGTATAAAGAAGAGCCTGTGAATTAATAATTTTTTTTATTTCAAGTCACTTCACTTTACATACTTTACATTACATTACATACATACATACATGTAGGGGCAATTTCTTTTGTCTGATGATAGTTGATTTTTTCACAATGCAACAGATTGTCCATCTGTTGTAAATATATTCTATCTGTTCTGACAGATAGTTTATCTGTTGCAATAGGTTGGTCCTCTATTGCATTATGTCGATAAAGTCTTAGCTATTGGAACAGTGGGAAAACCTGTTTGATAATTTCCAACAGATGACCTACATGTTGCAATATATATCTAAATCTGTTTGATATTTTTTAATAATTACGCTTGAATATCCATGTACTCCACAACACCAAACCAGTAGCAAATGCAAATACACCACCATAAAAATTTCAGCAATTAGGTTTGAATAGCCATGTGCCCAACCCCATCAAACCAGTAGCAATAACGCCAACAATGTAGTATCTTCTTGCTCGATTTTGTTTCTCTTTAAAAACCTTGACTTTCTTCAACAAATTCCAGATTACACGATTTGCTTGTGAAGGGTGTCGTTCTTCATACCAATCAAAGGAATCACATCCACTCAACTGCTACAAAAACAAGACCACAATTACAAAATAATTATAAGTCAATAATTAATCAACTAATTAAATAAAAAAAAATATTATCTTTGAAATCTTACAAGTAAAAAATCTACGACCTGAATTTTGTAGAGTCCAAAAAGTATTTAATGGACCTTCATGACCATACTTACTATATCAAAAATCTTTGTCACAAAAAGTGTGAAAGATGAGCTCGACATTGTCAAGCTTAGTTGAAAAAAATTAAAAAGATATGTAAAAAAAATACCAATAATTTGAAGAATTTAGATAGAGAAAAAAAGATGAAAAAGAAAAAAAAGATTTGGAAATTTAGGGTTAAATTTTAGGAAGAAGATGAATATTTAAGACAATCGGAGAAAAATAATCGTTGAGAGCCAAATCAGATGCCAAGTCAGCAAAAATGAGGGTTAAACGAGCCTTGGCTGTGTGAATTATACGCGAGCAACCAACAGGGCAAAAAATGATAAACTGACACATTTGATGCCTATTTTATTTTACGTATTTAAAATAAACACTTACTTGATGCCAATTTTATTTTAGGTGTTTAAACTGAACACTGTCGGTGGGTTTTGCCATTTTTATTTCAAGTTACTTTTATTTTTTTTTACATGTAGTGGTAATTTTTTATGTCTAATGAAAGTTGAATTTTTATAATGCAATAGCTTGTCCATATGTTCTGACAGAATTCTACCTATTCTGACATATAGTTTATCTGTTGCAATAAGTTGGTCATCTGTTGCATTATGTCAATGTTTCTATCTAAGTCTATCTTTTGCAACAGTGGAAAGACCTGTTTGATAATTTTCAATAGATTACCTACCTCAACATATGTCTAAATATGTTTGATATTTTCCAACAGATGTATTATTTGTTGCAACAGATACATTATCTGTTGAAATATTTAAATCTAGTATTTCATTTCAATTAATAAGTTTAAATCTAAGGAAAAATAAAATTCATAGACAAAATAAAATAAATTGAAGCCTTCATAAATTAGCTGAAATAAATCAACAAATAAATGAAATGTAAAAAATTGTTATAGGTACATATCTCAACAAATACAACAGCAATTTAAGTATTGATGCCAGGAATTCCTAAGGAGGGGTGAGGTTATTACTTTGACAGACTCCAGATATAAACATCTACTCAATATGGACAAGTTATTCTTCATCCGGTGCTATAGAATTCGGCTTTGTTCATCGTGGATCTTTATTATTGCTTACGTATGGTTTCTGCTCTTTTTGTTCTTTGTATTTCAGCAGTAGTTTCTACATCCACCTAGAAAGCGAGAATTGGTCAATGCTAATCACGGAGATACAACAAAATAGAATAGAATAACTCATCTTGTTTAGCAAATCAAATAGGTCTTCCTCCTATTTTAAATTGTTCCAAACACATTATATTTCTGTTGCAACAGATAAATCAACTATTGGGATAAATTTCTACATGAGGAAGACCTGTATGATAATTTCCAATGTATAAACCATCTGTTACAATATATGACTCATCTATTACAGCAGATAGGTCATCTGTTGGTACAGATAAAAGCGGTACAAAGAGTTGTTTGATTTGCTAAAACAAAAGAGACATATGTTGCAACAGATACTTTATCTGATGCAACAAGTTAGTCAACTATTGCAATAGATGTATATATCTGTTTGATAAGTTTCAGCAGATGTGTTATCTGTTGAAACAGATATGTGTTTGTTTGTTAGTTGGAATAGACATATATAGTCACCTTGTTCAGCTCGTGCTGCTCTCCTTTGGCCATTGCACATTGCTCGGTGCAACACACGGACAGAGAGTTGCAATTTTGCTTTTTTGGATGCTTGATAATGCCTTGGAAATTACTTTTCATCTCCTCTTAGCCTTAATCTCTAATGAAGTGGATGGATATAAAATCCTCTTTGATGGAATGACACCCCTCTTAGATATCAATTCCTTAACAGAAGCAGTTAATGCATTAATAACATTAATCACTACATCATATTTTGCCTTGCAGTCTTAACATTTGCATGTAGAACATTTGCTGGGAGAGGCAAAATCTATATAACCAGTATGATCATACTCATAATGGTTTGTTTTAAATACTGTAAGAGGAGTATCATTAGCACCAACAACAGCACCACTACCACCACCAACAGCTCCATCACCACTAAGACCATCAACAACAACAAGCCCACCCTCCAAAATTATTTTTTCTTGTAATGACTGCTTTTTCAAAGTCTATTTTTATTCTGTAAATGACCTTAGGGTCCGATAATGTTTGCACAGAACGTAAAGTAAGAAAAATGACATCTTCAACTTTCGATTGGTCAGAACTAGCGATGGATGCACAATCTAACATAAATCATTGGATATATTAGAATAATGATTAGATCATTCAAAAAAATCATTAATTAAAATAAAAATTTAATTATAATTATACTTACTGCATCCTTCAAAAGGTTGAAGAAATCAAGAAATTTTGCATTTTTATCAGTTTTGGCCGACAACCATCTCAAGATTCTTGGACAAGAAACTTCTTCTTGGTAGTTTACTTGTTGTCTCAAATAGGGAATGGCTTCAAACGCCCAAGCCTATAAAATAATGTGAATAAATTAAAACCATTATTGAGTGAAAAAAAGAATGATATCATAATAAAAGAAAGAAACATTTACCATGAAAGCCCATGGAAAGCCATATAAGTTGACTGTCTTTGGCGCTAACGGAGTCAACAAATATTTGACAGTCATTTTGAAGCTTTCATAACCCCAATGATAGCTTTTAAACGCCTCAAGATTCTCGAAGAGCTTTATTAAACCAACGTTTATATAGTTGTTAATGTGTCTCGCCCAAAGAATATTATGTACAAACTAAACCAAACACAATGACTGCTTGTGCTTCTTTGAAAGTCCTTTACCTTTCAATGCTTCTATAAAATTTTTATTTTTGAAGCTTGGACCAACAATGGACACCATATCATCACGATCACACGACTTGTCTTTGGTTTTTTGGGGTGTGCGGGGTGTTTTTTTGGATTAGAATAGGTATAACATGAGAAGGAGAAGGAGGATAACATTTTAGTCCAGTAACTATGACAAACTCCTTCCAACCAAAACAAACAGGCATGCCGCAGTAATTTATCCATACCTTATCTATCTTATCTTTGTTTTCACACATAAACCTATGCTTGAGAAGTTCTTATACCATTTTTATTTGGAAACAAGCATTGTTGTCCTTCGACAAATCAAGATATTTCCAATGCAGCTGTTCCTAAAATAAGCATCCAATTTTTATTCTCGAAGTATTTTTTTGAAGGCGTCAAAAGATTTTCCCATGGATGACTTAACCATGAAATCACCCTTTAAATTTGCGGCACCATCACAATACATTCTCACAGGATAATGATCAATGCTGAAGGTTTTGACAAACTCTTTGGTGGAAGGGCTATTAGCATTTGGATCATCTTTTTTGAAATATTCCTCCTCCCCGTGTTCATCATATTCTACTCCTGATTGAGATAACACTTGTAAAACAAGCTCATAGAGTAGTAGATGTAGCCTAGCTGCTTCACTTGTTCCTTTACTTAGACTTGATTTGATTTCTGTTCTTTTGGGAGCCATATTATCTAAAATTAATGGGAACATAAAAAAATATATTATAGTTGATTAATGCATCATTAAAAAAGGATAATATTAAATCTAACATGTAAAACAGTAAAATAACAGTTGCAACAAATACATATCTATTGCACCAGGTAGGTTATCTATTTTACCAAATAACTAACCTATTGCAATGGATGAGTAATCTGTTGCAACAAAACAAAATATATCACTCATCTTTTAAGACAAATGAATGGTCTGTGCAACCGATCATACATCTGTTGCAACATATGAGTAATTTGTTGGAACAGTTAAATAACCTATTGCAATGGATGAGTAATTTGTTACAACAATACAAAACATATCACTCATCTATTAAGAAAGATGAATGGTCTGTACAATAGATCACACATTTGTTGCAACATATTTATGATCTGTTGAAATAGTTAAATAACCTGTAGCAATGGCTGAGTAATCTATTGTGATAATACAAAACATATCACTCATCTACTGAGAAAGATGAATGGTTTGTGCAACAGATCACCCATCTGTTGCAACATATAATTGATCTATTAGAATAATTAACTAATCTGTACCAATGGCTGAGTAATTTACTGCGACAATACAAAATATATCACTCATCTGTTGATAAAAATGAATGGTTTGTGCAACAGGTCACCCATTTGTTACAATATATTAGTGATCTATTGGAATAGTTATCAACGTTCAATATTATTTAGATTTTTTTCAATAAAAGGGTCGTCTATTGCGACAGATGAATGATTAGTTGAAAAAATCAAGTCTTGTACATGTTCTATTGGAAGAGTTGATAGGATTTTATCCAACAACAGGTTCATCTGTTGTATCAGATCTTGAATCTGATGGTTCCTTCGTTACATCAGATGTTTAATCTGTTGCATCAAATTTTTAATCCGATGGTCTCTCTGTTGTATCTGATAGTAAATCTATTATATCAGATGGTTAATCTATTGCATTAGATAGTTAAACTATTACATCATATGCTAAATCTGTTGCAATAGATTTTTTATCTGATGGTTCCTCTGTTGCATCAGATGGTTATCTGTTGCAGTATAATTTTAATCTGATGCTTTCTTTGTTGCATTAGATGGTTGATCTGTTACATCATATGCTAAATCTGTTGGAGAAAAAAATAGTAGCATGATTTTGTTCAACAGAACAATAACAATATCACCATTTTTACCAAGAATAAGAACAAATCAACCCAACAACGGACGCAACACAAAAAATACCATAATCATTGTTTTGTTTGTATAAACACAAACAATAAAAAACTAACTTTAAAAAAATACAAAAAATAATAAAAAATCATAATTTACTTCAAAAAGAGAAGAGAAGAAATACCAAAAATTATGATTTTATTCAGACCGCATTTCAAATTAAAGCAATAATTATTGAAATTGTTAACCAATACTATAAGATAAATTGGCTCAAGTTCCTCATTTTCTTCAAAACTAAAAAGTTCATAATTTTTTACCTGTGAAAGAAGAAAAGAAACGATGAAAAATTTGAAGTTGCTGTGGTTGGAGAGCAAGACTGTCACATCGATTGGCGGTGGAAGTCGAAAAGGAACTCGAAGCCCAACTATTTATCGTCGAATGTTGAAGTCGTCAGGAATTGAAACGAGAAATTGGCAGAACTGTTGGTTGAGAGAAGCTATCGAGAGAGAGTAGAGGGACGGTTGATGATTTGGATTGAAGAGGGGTGTGGGTTGGGTTGATTTGTATTCTTGAAAAAATTTGAAAGTTTTGAAAATATTAATCAAGTCCACAATTAACTTAATCAAGTTTTCTAATTATGTTTGACCCTTTAAGTTGGTCAATGTCACCAATCCTTCGTTCAAGACTTAAAAGACACCTTTCCTTCAATTTTTCAAGTTTCAACATCTTTCAACTACTCAACCATGTCGGGCGGGCAATTGAATGCTATTTTGCCATATGAATGAATATAGTTATTTATATATACTAGTTTAGGTGTACGCGCCTCGCGCATGTACTTCACTTTAATGAGTTCAAACGTTACACTAAATAGAAAATTTATTTAAATATAATAAAGATGAATACAATAAATAAATTCAACATCTTTTGAGTATGTAAAGATAGAGATTTTATTTAATTAAACCTAAGCTTTATCAAAAAAAATTCTCAAAGTCGATCGACATTCATCTACCTCCTGTAAACTGCAACAAAATAATAAACTAATGGAGATATTAAGACAATACAATTAAATCTAATTTTTACATAAAAAAAATTCCCCAAAGCTGACCGACATTCATTTACCACCTATAAATTAAAATAAAATAATACGATAATAAAGAAATCAAAACAATATAATTAAACTCAACATTTATATAAGAAATTCCTCAAAATCAACCGATATTCATCTAGGACCTGTAAACTACAACAAAATAATACAATAATGATCACAAAGCTTCAATTTTGATGAAAATAATTCTTGTCTAAGCGAAAATTTTGACTCTAAAGGACTTGAACCAAAATAAAGAAGATATATATATATATATATATACACACACACGTTGAATTCTATTATGTTGACAAAAACAGTGAAGAAGTTGAGCGATAGAAAATTAAGCATCCACCAATCTAGACATGCAATCGAATTAAGTTAGATGAACATCAATCATATTCTCCCAATAGGTAAATTGGTTTCTTCTCTAGCGTAACGTGAATCTCAATATTTATAGAAATATTTCCTTAATAGAGTCCTATTTTAGGAGTATTTTTTATTTGATCAGTACAAAGAAAAATATTAATAATTCTCTTTTCATATATTTTAGGAATCTCATATACTTTAGGAGTCTAGTTAATATAATAAATAATTAAATAATAAATTAAATAAAATAGTGAAAAGACAGTTTTGTCTAAAAAAAAATCTTTTTAACGAAGGACAAAAAATTCAAATCACTTACATTTAATATATTATAGATATAGATTAGAAATATGTTTGACAATTTAAAGATTTTTACACCGTCAATCTATTTGAACATATGACAATAGCTAGCTTATTATTTTTATTAAATTTCTAATATAATAAATGTTTAGCATATACTAGTGTTTACTTTATTGTCTGGAGTGCGTAAATATAATTCTTTTCATTGTCATTATATTGAGTTAAACTCTTGTTATGCGGTACCAGACCAATTATTAAAATATTCTTTGACTAGTCCTTTAAATTTCTAAGATATTAATTGTTTGAAGTTATTGTTAGATAGCTGTTTATTTGAGAAATATTTTAATTATAAAATGACTTTTTAAAAAAGTTTTTTAGAAAACGCAATTTGTATTTGGTTAATTCATTTGAAAAATGCCTTTGATATAAAGATTATGTATGGTTAATCTTTTTAAAAAGGGAAAAAAATTCGAATAGCATTACTTAGATTGAAAATTGCAACTTATAGCAATATTTTCAACTTTACAAGTTATCACAAAAAAAGGTTTAAAAAAAGAAAAAAAATTATTTTTTTAAATTATTATAAAGAAGAAAATTTAATTTTTATACAACAACAACAACAACAACAACAGTCCCAGTGTACTCCCACAAAGTGAGGTCTGGGGAGGGTAAGATGTATGCAGTCTATACCACTGCCTCCGCAGAAGTAGCGAGGCTGTTTTCGATAGACCCCCGGCTCAAGATAGAGAATAGTACACCAAGGCCGTAATGAAGCATGAAACCGGATGATACACTTGTAGCAAACAAAAAATGGGAAATCGGCGGCATGCAGTGGTAGCTGTAAGCAACGACAAGGACGAAATGCCGATATCACGTGTAACACACGCCTCTAGCAAAGGCGGTGGAGATAAAGTGAATCAACGAAAGCGTAAGAAAATGCAAGTCCTCCATATCCAGAGAAAACTTTCAGTCATTCATGTCTTTTTTGAAATGAAGCCATTGCTAGAGTCATACCCATAAAAAGGGAGGACAATTATTATCAAGATATCAATCGTCCCTCTTTTCTCTCTAAAATGATTTTAATACTTCAGTAACATCTATACGACTTTTTTATTCAATTACTCATTATCAAACATCAATTTTTTAATCTTCTTAAATATCAATCAACACAAGTGTTCTTTCTTCTTCTTCTTCTTCTTTTTTTTCTTCTTCTTCTTCTTCTTCTTCTTAATCATCATCATCATCATCATCATCATCATCATCGATTGTGTATTGTTTTCGTATTCGTCCATAAATAAAAATCAAACTCTAAGTAAAATTCAATAATATTCAAAATATTTGCTTTTAATTGTCGTATTTCTTTTTATTAGCACAAATTTATATATTTTGATTCACATAGGTAGATAGAATACAATATATTATTTTTGTTTGGTACAGATGAACAAATTTTTTATTTTAAAATTAGAAAACAAGTTTGATATGTGAAAAAGATGTAATGTATGAAATTAATGTGTTAATGTATGAAACTAATATGTAAAATATGATATACAAATTTCTAAAAGGCTCCACGCATAATAACGTAACTTTTATCTCAGCTATCCTGTATGATAACACGACCGTTAGTGCCTTTTCGAGCTGAGAGATAAGGGCTTAAAATTCGTTGGACTAGACATGTCTTATCCACGACCTCAGGGAAATGAAAATCAATTCTCAATGATCCATAAACAAATCTGTAAAGTTGTCTATAAATGGTTAATCATATATAACCCCTTATTTTGATGCAACTATTCCATAGCCTCTTAGACTGCCTTACCTGACCTTGAACTCTCGCTTCTCAGTGTTGACAAAATCAAAGCTGTGGACTGTTGATAGCTATAGGTTTAAGGTATGAAAATATTCTTTCTATCTCCTCACTCCCTAACTTCATTCTCCGAAGGAAGGGCAGTTGAACTCATACTTGCCATTCAGAGGAATCGCTCATCGACAGTACTAGTTAGAACTAAACTCCTAACCTTTTCAATTGAGCTTCTCCAGTCCCGGGAGAGTTGCTTCTTTCTTTGACTTAGTTTGCCCACTTCAAAAGGTTTTTAGAAGACCTAATCCCTCAAACCTCATGTGGAAAGAGAGATTCCTTAGGTTGCTGTTTGAGAGAAGAGATATCTATTGGGATGAAGCTGATAGAATGACACCCACTTTATTGAGGATCCTCGCTAATTCAACTAGTTTTCTTTTTCGGGAATGAACTAGCCTAGAGGAAATGGGTGTCAAGCCTATAATTCAAGTATTCAAGAAGATTTTCTAGGTGAAGACACTCTCAGTCGAAGGTAGGGCAGTCTTCCTAGCTTTAGGGTCAATTGAATAGATAGAAGATCTAGTGCCTCAATCAGAGAGAATGGGGCACGAGTTTGTGACTTAATAGAATAGTGTTTTGTGATCCCGTGGAAAGCTATCATAGAGATTTCACTATACTTGAAAGCAAATGTAACAAACTAGGATAAAACTTTAACCAAGCGTAGTTGGCGGAGTATGACCTCTTGATTTGAAGTTTTTTGAATTCCTAGTCTACTATAACTAACTTAATAGAATATTTATGAAAAATGTGTAAAGTCTGCTTAGTAACGTTTAATTTAACAAATCATGTTCAAATCACTTTATTAATATATCCCATTTACTGAATAATATTTTTTTACTGAGATCTCGTTGTATGTAATTCATATTAAAACTAGTAACAATAAACTTATCATGAAAATTTATATGTAAAGTACTGAACACTTAATTTATAGATATTACATACAGTAACTATTCACTACATTTTACATTTTTGAAATTTATTTACAATATAACATCTTTACATTATTTTAATCAATCAAAGTTTAAATCATTAGTATAACAATGTCATATATCAAAAAAATTAATTTTTAGGATTTCAATATATGAAATTGATATGTGAAATGGTAAATGTAGATGATTTATTCTTATTAATATTTTTATTGTACGAAAATAGTACAAAATTTGATATAGATGATTTAGTTTAACCAACACTATCAACGCAACGGTTCATACAAAATTCAATTTTTCTTAACATGATTTATAGAACTGTGAAATAAATACATATATAGTACATATAATGAAATTCAAGCAAAAAAATTTGATAAAGTAAACAAAATTCAACCCCAAAAGGAATGATTCATACAACGATGAAATCAATGGATAATAAGAACATATAATGAAATTCAAGAAAAAAAACTTCATAAAATGGAAGGAAATCAAATCCCCAAAAATATAAACATTTGAAAGATAACAAAGTTGATACTGAAATAATACTCAAAATGAAGAAAATTATTTATAAAGATGAATAGTAAAAAAAAAGTTTAGTTACGATGAAACATGTGAATTGGTAAGTAAATATTTTCTCAATAGAGTTGTTCCGAAAAATATGAGAGTTTTTTGAAACAAAAGTAAAAATATAATAAATGTAGATATAATGTTTACCATATTTTACTCCTTCCATAATTATCAACACCTATTTATGATAGATGAATACAAATTCCTAAAAAAAGGAGTTAAATATTTTTTTAAAAAATATTTAATGATTTTTTAAATAAAATAAATAAAATAATTTTTTAAAAAGTTGCTACAATTTGCAATTAAAAATTTATTAAAGAAATTATCTAAAAGTGTTGCTACAACGTGCAATTTTCACTCTAATAAATATATAGGGGATAATTTTCACTTTTAAAAAGTGCTTTTCAGAGATATACTATGAAAAAAGGACTTGTATCAAGGGGCTTTGGGCTGTAGGTGATAAAAGAGTTTTAAAATGAGGTGTAGGTGGCACAAGTCTTAATTATTGAGTAGAGGTGACAATTATTTTATTATGAATTAAGAAAGTTGGGAAAGTTTGAAAATAGCCCACAAATTTTTAAATTTACACTTTGATCCAAATGCTTACCTATATAATAGAAAACGGAGGAAAAAAAACGTCTTTCTCTCTCTTCTTACCCATTGTTGTTTTCTCTCTCTTAGCGATTTTTGTTGTTCATTGTTTCTGCTGCTTTATTCATAATTTTCTGCTTCATTATCATCATTTTCTACTTCATTAGCATCTTCATCTTCTTCTTGTTGATCATTTGTTGTTGTTGTTATTGTTACCTCTACTGTTGCTATTTGACCAATTACTTAGGTCAAATTTTGTTTCGAACATCACTTTTCACTTTGGTATTACTTCATAGGAGACCTTGGTAAGTCAAATTATGATTTTTAGCTGAATTTGTCATCTGAACAACTACTATTGTGTTATTGTTTTTCCAACAATGGATAGAACCCAATCCTGAATCCTATATAAGATCCATCTATTTAAACAAATAAATCATCTGTTACGACATATGAGACATCTGTTTCAATGGAAGACTGATATATTGGATCCATGTTTAAACAAATAGGTCATCTATTGCAATATTTGACACATTTGTTGTAACAGATTAGTTATCTGGAAAAACATGATAAATATCTGTTTCAACAGATTAGTAACCTATTGCAATAGAACCTGAACACATTCCAACAGAAGTGTTGTCTGTTGTAATAGGTAAATATCTGTTATAATAGATTACTAACTTGTTGCAATAGGTAAGTCATCTATCACAACAGGTTAATTATCTATTGCAACATATCACTCATCTGTTGGAATCAGCTTCAAAGGTGATTTAGAACTTAACATCAATCCCAACAGGCACTTCATCTATTGTAATAGATATTCAGAAGCGTAACATGAATCACAACAGGTAAGTAATCTCTTGCGACTGATCACTTACCTGTTGCAACAGATTACACATCTATTGGGATTTATTCACGGCACTATGAAATCACTATCAACTTTTTTTAACAAATGACTTTATTTAGGTACCACTAATGGAGGGATCAATAACAATAGGGGTGGATTGTCATGGTCAGTAGATTGAGATGAGAAATCGATATGTATGGCATTAGAAGGAGGGTGAAATGCTAGAGATGATAGCTATGACAGTCCAAAGTGATGTTTCGTATGATGATTTTATGAACTTAATCATTAGCTTTTGTGAACGAAATTATTAACCGAAAGAACTCGCCATCAGGTACATGCATAGCTCCTTTGAAAATCAGAGGGTACTGCCTTTCAAGATAACTGATTATGTTCGGTTGCATGCCTATCTAAGCGATTCAACTAGGCTGGTGTTAAGGGTCTACAAAGTTAAAAAAATGAGACAGAATAAGAACCAGAACGTAGAAGTAGGAGAACAAGAAGACTTCTTTGATGATAGGTTGGATGATCTAGACATGAATATTCCAGATGATAATCTAACACCTACGCTTGTTAATGTGACTAATACGATGTGCAGTTCTTCTCAATCGACACAGTTTGGAAACGACGGGACTGTTTTTTTTTATTGAAATTTCATTCAAGAACAAGAATGAACTATCTAACACTTTATTTATTTCTTGCTTGAAAAAGATTTCAGAATAAAGAAGGTGATTAATTCAAGTAGTGTCTTTTGCTTCAAATATGCTAATTCAAACTGCAAGTGGTGGTTAAGAGCGGTGAAGTACGCAAGTTCTGACAGATTCGTCATTCATAAACATAAAAAGCATTACACATGTGGTTCGGAGCACATCTCGGGCCAAAATCCTTACGCCATGACAAAGGTCCTCAGTGAATATTTCAGGAGTAGTTTCCTCGATGGCAAAGGCCCTTCAACAAGGGTTATGGACAATCAACTCCTTACGGATTTGGGTGTCCTAGTCAGTTATTGGAAGATATATACAACCATGAGGATTTCCAAAGACCTGGTTAGGGGGATACTCGAGCACGGGTATGCAGTCCTGGATGCTTATCGTTACATGATTGAGTCCACAAATCCCAGAAGTAAGACAACATTGCATCTGGATGAAAACGGAAGGTTCAAGTACTTTTTTGTATCCTACAGTGCTTGAATTCAAGGTTTTCGACATTTGAGAAAAGGCATAGCCGTCGATGGTACCTTCTTGAGGAGCAGGTATAATGGAGTTCTGCTAGCGGCGGTGGCATCAGGATGTGAAGAATCACATCTTTTCTATCTCTTTTTGTGTAGTGAACAAGGAATGTGATGCCTCTTATGGATTTTTTTAAACAACTGCGAAGCTGAGTCGAAGATATTGAAGATTTATGTTTTGTATCGGATAGGCATACAAGTATTCCAAAGATGAGTTCACTTTTCTTTACTTCATCTTACTTTGGTTGTTGCATCAGGCATCTTGGAGAGAACATTTGAAACAACTATCACAAAGAAAGGGTCATCACACTTTTTTATAGAGCAGCAAAAGCATATAGCAGAGAGGAGTTTTTAGACCATTTTAATCAAATAGAGGATGTGAATCCCAAGGTAATAAAATTTTTTGCACGTGTTGGTTTTGAGAGATAGAGCCGGGCAATCTGTCCAGCAGATAGGTAATTCTTATGAATTTAATGTCTTGTTTGATTTACAAGATTAGTATGATGTCGTACTAAGTGATTCTTTTCTATAGGTACAATATTATGACATCAAACATAGCTGAATCGATGAATTTATTATTTGGCGATGAAAGAGAATTTCCCATCAAGGCTATGTTTGAAAAAATAAGCAAGAACTATAGCAAATTTTTTAACGAAAGACGAGTGCAGTTCAAGTGCCCAGAAAAAAGAATCCGATTTGTTCTCGAAATCAAAAAAAAAATATCAAAGAACGTCAGTTTGGGCAAAAGGTTATTCTCTCATAAAATAGCAGATTACAAATTCAGTATCACCGATCATGGTAATGCTGCCATAGTGGATCTTCAGATAAGATCTTATACGTGTAGAGTTTTTGACTACGACAAAATATCTTGTCCACGTGCCTTCGAGCACAATACGGTCATAAATATGGACTTGAAGTTTATGAGCACTCCTCTCAATATTATTCGGTGGAAAAATATGAAATGGTATATAGTGGGCATATTACTCCAGTGCCTCCTGAAGAATCTTGGGTTGTTCCTGCAGAGCTTATAGGGAGATTAATACCTCCTCCATATATTAACCCAAGCACTATCAAACCAGGAAGAAATCCATATAAGAGGAGGCGTAGAGTTGGAGAATCATTTTTATCAAGAAGAAACAAGTGCTCCATATGTAAGTGTGCTGGCCAAAAAAGAACACATGCCCGAATCATAATCCACCATGATCGTTGTAATTGAAGAAACTTGTGTTGTTGTTTGTTTGTTGTGAACTTTTATATATTTAACTCATTGTTGTGAACCTAATGTTATCATTTATTATATATAAAATATTTTTTTAATAACTTGTGCATCAATAAAAAGAGGAAAAACATGAACTAAATAATACAGCAGACCACGAATATTCTCAAAGTTCCACAAACTGGAATATTTTCCTCCAACATATGACAAATCTGTCGAAACAGATGGATAATCTATTGACAGAAACACAACAGATAACTAATCTGTTCCAACATACTGTCCATCTATTGAAAGAACTCAAAAGCCAAAATTGCTAGTGCTACTGGATTCAACATTGCTCCTTGCCTCCAACCATTGACATGTTAACATGTATATATGTTTAGATTAGAAAAAATATACAGAATGAAAATTGAATAAGAATTAAAATGCCAAAGTCGACTAAAAGTAATTTTTTATTAAACGAAAAAAAAACTTTAGGTACAGATCCGCTATAGAAAAATTAAAATACATATGCTAAAAGAAAAAACATATTCTAATTATTATCATCATCATCATCATTAATGATAGCCGTCCAATCAATTCGTAGCAGCAGGGCCCTCATCAGCCTCTGCATCTCTCTGAACATCGTCGCTCTCACAGCAACCAACTCCCTTTACAGGTCATTAACCTACCTCTGAAGTTCCCACACTGTGTCGTGAAGAATAACAATGTCCAGAATAGGATCAACCATTATTAGAACACACATTAATTGACAAATATAAAAAAAGAGTCCAAAATATAATACAATGTATACGACCAACTGGTAAATTTACACCAGAAAAAAACTTACCTCAATAAAAAAGTAATATGCTCTTTGAAGAGAAGTGGTTGAAGATGTCACAAGAAAAGAAAAAATGCAAGAAATAAATAAAGTTGAGTTGAATGAAGATTAAGGAGGGACCTATTTATAGAGGATTGAATCTAGACGTGTCAGGCCAAAAGGCACAACTGTTTAGCTCCATTGTATTAATTACATTCAAACTTGGTGGCATTTTATTTTCTGTGAAAAGTCACAACTTTTTCTTTTACATTAATACTTCTCACCTTTTCAAAATAGTTTGAGACTCGATAATAGACGTTATTATTGAGTTGTTGCAATAGATCATCCATCTGTCGCAATAGATTTAGCATATGTTGCAACAAATGGATTGAATGTGCAACAGATAATCTGTCAAAACAGATTTACCATCTGTTGCAACAGATAGTTTGTATGTGTAATAGATGAGACATCTAATACAATATATGTATTATCTGTTGCGACAGATGGACTATATATTGGAGGAGATGTTTTAATTTCTTCTAATAGCTGATTCAGCAGTTTCAATAGATGGAGTATTCGGTTCATTAGCTGTTTTGAATGTGTTAGATAAAAAGTCATAACTCTTCACCTCTTTTTAATAGTCCCTCCGTTTCATATTAGTTGGGCCGTATGGGCTTGACACACCAATTAAGAAAAATATAAATTAGGTAATTATTTCATCAAATTGGTCTTATTAATTATGCTTTGAAAGTATAAATGTGAATTATATACTTTATGTAGTCATTTAATAATAGGGGTAATCTTGGAAGAATATAATAAAATTCTCTTAATTTTATAAATAGGACAACTAAATTGAAACAAACATTTTTAGAAAGAAGTAATCATATGCGTGCAGATGAATAAACACATTCTGGTCAGTCGCAACAGATTTACCACCTGTGGTAACATATGGATTATCTGTTGCGACAGATGGACCATATGTTAGAGGAGATGTTTTAATTTCTTCCAACAACTGATTCGTCAGTTACAACGGATGAAGATTTCGATTCATCAGCTGTTTTGAATGTGTTAAGATAAAAAGTCACGACTCTTCACACCTCTTTTTTAATAGTCATCACATGCGTGCAGATGAATAAACAACACTGTCTGACATGTCCTGATGGGGTAGAAAGAATAAGGTGTATGCAATGGATCCTATTTTCATTCGTGCGAGTTATTTATATTATTGATCAGGCTACCGTGACAGACACACATAAAGTACAATGATTTTTTGAATGCAGTTTTTTACCGATTAGACACTGATCCTTCAAACAAGATCCTGCATTGTACAGTTTACTTTGATAGGTGCGAACTGATAAGGATGAAGGGTTCCAAGACGGTGGTGTCGATACCCCATTACAATTTAATGATGATTTATGCTCATGTTTTTATGTCAAGTTTAGGGAAGAGTTCAAGTTTTTAGCAACAGTGTAAATATCCAATAGTGATTGGACCAGTTTTAATGATCCAATGGACTTCTTGAAAGGACTCCAAAGCCTTGCAATCCAGTAAATAACGATGGAATCAATAGAAATTACCTGAGTCCAAATTTATATGGATGGATTGCTGGAGGAGACTTTTATATAGCAGAAGGTACTTAAGAGAATACCTATGCACGAAGGGGGAGGTAGATAAGGCCATATATCATCTCAGACCTTGTTTAAGAGGAAACACATGGTAGGAAAGAAAGTGTAGCAAAATTGGCCAATGAAATTGACATGATAAACAAGAAAATTGGATGAGCTTCAAATGTGGAAGTGTATCAAAATATAAAAATTCGTCAGTCGATGAAATAAAAAGAAAAATGGTCAACAGGACTGGAGCTGGACACTTTGATTGAGAATGCAACTAGCGAGCGTGGCCTTAATGAAGACTCTCACAAAGTACAGGACTAGAACTCTAAGGAAGAATCTTCGAGAGCACGGAAGGTGGTAAGATTGTCGATCAAAATTGAAACCTGAACCAACAACTCCTGAATTAAAAATACGGAAAGCCAAGGCGTCAATTTCTGAAGTCTAACTTGCATGCCATGCCTTTTGTTTGTGGCTATGATCAGGTTAATGGCATATAAATAAAAAGGTCCGAAGTTAGGCCGAAATCCCATGCCTTGTTATTTCCACTGCCTTTGACCTGACCAGAGCGATAAACAGGAGGCATGGGATGCAAGTTTAACTTAAGAAATTTCCACCTCGGCTTGATCCCATATTTTTAATGGAAGAGTAGTTAGTTCAAGTTTCAATTCAAAATGATAATCTTACCACCTTCCGTGCTCGCGAAGCTACTTCCTTAGAGTTCTGGTCCTGTATTTTGTGGGTTTTCATTGAGGCTGCGCTCGCTAGTTGCAGTCTCTAGAAAAGTGACCAACTCAAGTCCTCTTGACCATTCTTCCTTTTCTTCAACGACTGATGGATTTTAATTTTTGGATATACTTTCACATTTGCAGCTCATCCAGTTTTTTCATTTTTTATGTCAATTTCATCAGCCAATTTCGCTACACTTTCCTTTCCACCCTGTGTTTCCTCTTAAACAAAGACTGAGATAATATATGGCCTTCTTAACCTTTCTCTTTCCGCACAGGTTTTCTCCCAAACACCTTCTACTGTCTAATGGTCTCCTCCAATAACCCATCCATATAAATTTGGGCCAGGAGAATTTCTACTAGTTCTAATTTCTACTACTTCTATCATTGTTTGTTGCAGCGCGACGCTTCAGAGGCCTTTCAACAAGTCCATTGAGCCATTAAAACCGGTCCAATCACTATTAAATATTTACATTGCTGCCAAAAACTTGAACCCTTTCCCAAACTTAACACAAAAATATGAGCATAAACCATCATTAAATTGTAACAGGGTATCAACACCACCGTCTTAGTCCCTCAGCCTTACTAGTTTGAACCTAACAATTTTAACTGTAAAATACCATATCTTGTTTGAAGGATTAATGCCTAATAGGTAAAGACACAAAATCATTGTATTGGATGTGTGTTTTCATGATAGGTTGATCAGTAATACATACCTTCCACATATAAAGTGGTTCCATCTGCAAGCAGCTTATTCCTCTAAATCCATCTTTACTCTAGTCTTTAATGTTGGCCGGGCAAAAGTGGATCCAGTTTCACTTTCTTTTATCTGTAAACAAGAGAAATACATTTGATGTCAAACAAGAGAAGAACAAAAAAAACATTACAAAAGGATAAAACAAAATTGAGTGAATCAACAGATGACCAATCTGATGTAACAGATTACCCATCTATTCAACCTATGAGGCATCTGTTACAAAATATGGATGACATGTTGGAACAGATGGTTCATCTGTTGGAATAAATTAAACTGGCCTTACTATTGGTTTGATTTCTCCATACAGTTGCTCTTTCTGTACAAAAGGGTAACACAAAATTGAGTGAATCAACAGATGACCAATAAGATGCAATAAATTAGCCATCTGTTCAACCAATAAGGCATCGTTGTAATAGATGGATGACATATTAAAACCGATGGTTCATCTGTTGGAATAAATCAAACCAGCCTTGCTGCTGGTTTGATTTCTTTAAACAGTTGCTCCATTTGTTCCAATAGCTGATTCATAAGTTGCAACAATTGAGAAAACTGTTGCAACACCACCACCAATAGCATCAACAACAAAGAAACAACACCATATGTTCCAATACTATCTACAACACAAATGTCATATGTTCTAACACGACCACCCCCCCAACAACAGCACCACCAAAGTACCAAACAAAATACATAAAAAAAAACTATATTGATAATAATGCTTTTTAAGTTCTCCCAACAGATGACTTTTTTTCACATATTTTAATAAAAATAACCTTTCGTTTATTCAAGACTTAAAATTCACCTTTTTTTCATTTTTCTTAATAAATAGAAACTAGTAATGGGTAAATCATTAATAGCAATAGATGTAAATATCTAATTTAAATTACATATAAAAAAAAGACAAGATGGAAAGAGTAATAGTGAACCGTACCTGCAATGTCAAAAAAGATAAGGGATTAGAACATCCAGTTCAGTCGAGAAAAGATATTGATTAGTTGAGATCCGAAAGGATCCTCATCCAAAAGAAGAGAGAAAAGAGAGAAAAAAAGAAACAAAGAGAATTGAGAATGAAGAAGAGTGATAGATGAGTTGAGTCTTGTCTTACTTTATGGGTGAAGGAGAGAGTATCTAGATATGGGTTTTAAATATTCATTAATAACTAACGATGAGATAGTGACATTGAAAAGTCTAGATAAGACTACTCACTCTGGATATTTTTGAGTTATCCAAGTAGTACCGAGTAATACTTTTTACCGCCTTAGTATTTTAACCTTTTTATCTCGGACAGGAAATACCTAAATTACTTTGAAAAAAGGATCTTAAAAAATTTAAGTGCAACGAATGAAATTTTTGTTTAGAAATTTCCAAACCTCGGTCATTTGTCACAACAAATAATGTAATCTATTTGATAGTTTACAATATATGCGTAATATATTACAATAGATTACCTAATCTGTTTGATTTAATCCAACAGAAAAGACATCTGTTGTAACAGGTTGAATATTTGTGTATATATAATTTCAATTGAGTTCATATGTTAGACTAATACCTTAATTGAATGTGAGTTCTCATAGGGTCAACTACAACTTCAATTTAGTCTTTTGGCAATTGCATGATGAGATAGTATTGGATTCTTCTAGACCAGAGTCGTCGATCGATCACTCTGAGCCGAACCGATTCTTACTAGCTCATATGTTCAACTAATACCTTAATTGATTAATCTAGTACTCGGGGTGAGTTCTCATAATGTCAACTACAATAGATGACAACGGCTATTTGATAATTTACAACAGATGGGTAATCTATTACGATATATGACTTAATCTATTTGATAATTTACAACAGATGGGTATTTGTCGCAATAGATGACTTAATCTATTTGATAGTTTATAACAAATTCGTGATATGTTTCAACAAATAACGTAATCTGTTTGATAGTTTACAATAGATACATAATATATTACAACAAATTACCTAATCTATTTGATTTAAACCAATAGAAAAATCATTTGTTGCAACGGGTTGAATATTTATTTATATATAATTTCAATTGAGTTCATATGTTAGACTAATACCTTAATTGAATGTGAGTTCTCATAGGGTCAACTAAAACTTCAATTTAGTCTTTTGGCAATTGCATGATGAGATGGTATGGCGTTTATCCCGACCAGAGTCGTCGATCGATCACTCTGAGCCAAACCAATTCTTACTACCTCATATGTTCAACTAATACCTTAATTGATTAATCTAGGACAAAGTACTAATACCTTAATTGAATAATCTAGGACTAGGGGTGAGTTCTCATATGGTCAACTATAACTTTGATTGAGTTTTTTTGGCAATTGCATGAAGAGATGATATTGCGTTTCTCCTGACCAGAATCGTCGATCGATCACTCTGAGATGAACCGATTCTTACTACCTCATACGTTCAAATAATACCTTAATTGATTAATCTAGGACTAGGGGTGAGTTCTTATAATGTCAACTACAATAGATGACAACACCTATTTGATAATTTATAACAGATGGGTAATCTATTGTGATATCTGCTTAATCCATTTGATAATTTACAACAGATGGGTAATCTGTCGCAATAGATGACTTATTCTATTTGATAGTTTACAATAGATTCATGATATATTACAACAAATGACATAATCTATTTGATAGTTTACAATAGATGCATAATATATTGCAACAGATTACCTAATCTGTTTGATTTAATCCAATAGAAAAGACATTTATTGCAATAGGTTAAACATTTATTTATATATTATTTTAATTGAGTTCATATGTTAGAGTAATACCTTAATTGAATGTGAGTTCTCATAGGGTCAACTACAATTTTAATTTAATCTTTTGGCAATAAAATGATGAGACGGTATTGCGTTCCTCCCGACTAGAGTCGTCGATCGATCACTCTGAGCCGAACCGATTCTTACTACCTCATATGTTCAACTAATACCTTAATTGATTAATCTAGGACTAGGGGTAAGTTCTCATAATGTCAACTATAATAGATGACAATGCCTATTTCATAATTTACAATAGATGGGTAATCTATTACGACATATGACTTAATCCATTTGATAATTTATAACAGATGGGTAATCTGTCGCAACAGATGACTTAATATGTTTGATAGTTTACAACAGATTCATGATATGTTACAACAAATGACATAATCTATTTGATAGATACGTAATATATTGCAACAGATTACCTAATCTATTTGATTTAATCTAACAGAAAAAACATCTATTGTGACATAGGACAATCCATTTGATAATTTACAACAAATGGGTAATCTGTCATGATAGATGACTTAATCTGTTTGATAATTTACAACAAATTCATAATCTGTTGTTACATAATTTGATTGATAATCTACAACAGATGCAAAATCTGATGCAACATGTTGAACATTTGTTTTTATACAATTTTAATTGAGTTCATATGTTAGACTAATAATACCTAAATTGATTAATCTAGGACAAGGGGTGAGTTCATAGGGTCAACTAGAGTACTCGGTTAACTACAACTTCAATTGTTTTTATATAATTTCAATTGAGTTTATATGTTAGACTAATAATACCCTTTTGGCAATTGCATAATGAGATGGTTAAAAATTATGCATATTTTTTATAATTTTAAAAATATTAAGATCAATTCGGACCAAATTAACATTTTCAAAACTCATCATTCTTTTCCAAAATACAAATCAACCTATACAAAATGTTTCATCATTTCAAATCTCGAGTTCTTACTCTTTCTCTCTCATTCTCACTCAACAATATAGGACATACAACAACTACTCAATAAATTTGCTCAACCCTTCACGACAGATTGCTTTTCTTCTCATTTCCGACCATATAGGTGTTATTTTTGACTTCATTCTTGCTTGTATCAGTCATTTTCTTTGTCTTCGTAGGCAACAGAGTTCGAGAAGAGTTCTATATTTGTTATTTTTTTCTAAAAAATAAGGAATTTTAAGTTAATGATGAAAAATAAAACTTTTAGTGGTATTATCTTCGAGAATGGGTTTATAATTTTGAGTTTTGATGGTAAAATCATAGGAAGAACTCAAGAAAACCCTAGTTTTTGTCGCAGTATTCCGTTGACTATTGTGGTATTGTTGGATGGTGTTGTGGTGTTGATGGTGGTGGTGGTGTTTGTGGTCGTTGTGGTGGCATTGGTTGGTGGCGTTTGTGGTGGCTATTGGTGGTGTCGATATTCGTGGCATTTATGGCATTGGTTGGTGGTATTTGTTGTGGTGTGTCGGTATTCGTGGTATTTATAATGTATTTTTTAAAATTTATGCATACATCAATTGTAATGTAATTTTTATTTTTCTGTTGTTTGTAGGCAAAACATGTCTCCCAAAAGAAAAAAAAGTGAAAGTGAATCAACGTCTGACCACCCAAACAAAGGCTATAGTACATAAAGATTTGGAGGAGCTTCCTGAACAATCTCAGTCTGGGAAAAGTGAAGCTAAGGAAAGATATGAAAACAACATTGAGGGAGGCGGACAAGGGTCTGTAGATGGTAATGAAGAAAATAAAAGTGAGAAAGAGGATGAATTAGAGAGTGAGAAGAGAAAGAGGATGATCATCAATACGATGATAATGGATCACCAATGGGGCATGAATTAATATCGACATCCCAGCATGATCCTGTCAAAACTTTAAGTATTGACAGATTTCAAGTTGTGATATTGATAAATGACCCAAAAGCAGAGCTAACTGGTCAAATTGTACTTAAATGTCAGATGGGGAATTTTTTTGAACATTTTAGGAAAATTATGTAGAATGAAAACATAGACAGACTTTTTAAGAAAAGCTATTTTGGACGCTTTCTTGAGCTGCCTGAGGACCCCCTTGACCGTTTTCATTTCCTTATCACGATGGTATATGGTCTTCTCAAGTGCAGGATCAAGTACGTGAGGGGTGATAAAGATCTGGAGGAGGGAAAAAAAGAAGATGGATGAAATCTAGATCAACTACTGTGGCATGCCTATTTGTTTTGGCTGCAACAGTTTGCCATAGTGATGGGCTTGAGATGCCATTATCTAGAAGAACCACCACCCCACAAAATATCCAAGGTAAGAAAATACAAAAACAAAATAGATGGATTGTTTGACATTACTCGACATGGATACAAAGCATCGGATTTGTTGACAGATCTCAAGGATAAAACCATACCAGAGCAATACATGGAGCAATTATGCTTAGTTTGGTTTCCCCATTCAGTTATATTGGCAAGAGATGTCAACAAAGTCATAGAAGATGATTTGTTGGCGTGTGCTGATGATTTTGATAAATTCAATAATTATCCCTGGGGATATAACAACTTCTACTTGACTGTCCAATATATACTGACAAAGCTATCCTCAGGGACGACCACATTATACTGCTTTCCTTGGGCTTTCATGGTAAAATTAATCACTAATTTTACTCATCCATTAATTTATATTGAATATAGTTATTATGACTTTTTTTAGCTTGCTTCCTGTTTACATTTTTTAGGTTTGGGCATTTGAAGCCATTCATTCCCTCCGAAAGCAGGTAATGGATTACCTGAACGAGGTTTCTCATCCAAGGATTTTTAGGTGGTTGGTTGCAAACAACAACACCAATATTAAGGAGGTTGATCTCTTTAACCCTCCGGATGATGCAGTACTTCTTCTTCAAGTAAAATAATTTTACTCAATGAAAGATATTGAGCAGATGTTATATCTGGTGCAACAGATGTTATATCTGATGCACCAAATGGGATATCTATTGCGACAGGTTACCCGTCCTGTGCCAACCAATGCAACAAATGGATTATCTGTTGTGACAGATGATTGATATCTTGCATCAGATTATCCCATTTGTTGCTTTGGTCCTCTGAACCTAACTCCTAATAGATTAACCATCTACTGTAAATTATGCAATAGATGTGTAATTTGATATAACATATTGTTAATCTGTTGTGACATACATATTATCTGTTGTATAACCAATTACCCGTCTTGTGTAAAAATTGCAACAGATTGGTAATCTGTTGTGACAGATGATTGATATTTTGCATTAGATTATCCATGTCTTGCTCTGTTTCTCTGAACCCAACTCAAACAGATTTTAACCATATACTTCAAACTATAAAATAGATGGATCTTTTTTTTAAATGTAACCCAACTATGAAAATTATTATATTATATGATTTAAATTTATCTATCTTTTTTTTATAGGTTGTGCATCCATGGATCGTGCCTACTAAGGAGGAGTCGGTGATGACTTCTTATATTACTCTAGGTCATGTTGATACTATAGAAGACCCAACGGTGGAGTTAATAAAGAAGAAAAAGGCTGGAGCAACAGCCATAAGAAGAGCAGTTAGGCAAGGTCAGCCTAATGTTGAGGCTCTTCATGACCAACCTACTAAGGTAGATCCGGGTGCTTCTTCTGGTGGAGTTGTTGGTGTTGGTGATAGGCATGTTGATGCTGCTACCACTCGTGATGATGAGCATGTTGAAAATATATTGGAAAACACCTCTTTTTACCCTTACACATGTCCCTCTCACCCCTCATCACCCTCGTGTTCTCATTACGAATACGAAGAGTACAAGGACAACCAGGATAAATTCTTTGAAAAAGTAGAGGATATCTCTAAAGTTGCCGAGGAATTCAAATCAAAAAAGTGTGTAATACCATCCAAGAAGGTGAGGGAGCCACACACTCCTACAGTGTTGGTTAAGAGAAAGAAAAGAGCAATTAGAGACGTACTCTCCCGTCGAAAATAAAAAATAATTGTAATTCCTCCCTGTCCAAAAGCTGTTGAAGTTTAGGGGCTAGTCAAGAAGGTGGACATATATGAGGAACTTGGCACCGAAGAGAGGAGGGATCTGCGACATACAAAGCATGCCAAGCTAGGCGCACCAGATTACCCAAGTCTCCCTTCCCCCCCCCCCAAGACTTCCAAACTATGTTGATATGCGTATGCCGTATGAGGACAAGACAATTTTAATTTTCCTAAACTAGCATTCTAATCTACCCCATGAAGAAGAAGCTATAGAACAGATGTGAAATCTATTTTAACAGCTAGGTATATTGGTACAACTGGTAGTGGTTGTGTTGTAACTTATTATCCATCTGTTGCATAAGTTGCATTAGATTATTGATTGAGAGAACCCTATGCAATAGATGGACCATCTTTACAATTACTAACCTATTTAAAAATTATCTTCTTAAATCACAACATGTTGACAAAATTCTCTACCTCATGAGGGAAAGGCAATTAATGTACCCAGAAGCTTATGACACTGCCGATAAGTTAATGGACCTTGACTTCAGCAAGAAACTCAAGGATAAGTACGATCAACTCAATGGGGAAGCGTCATCCCTTGGCATGGGACTTGATTTATTAGTTTCTACATTAGACTTGGATGAAGAAGAAATAATAAAATATGTTAGCAGAGAGAGACCAAATTCACACGGTAAGAGTTGGACTAAGGCAAAGAGGATTCTTAAAGTTATTTGCATGAACTACCATTATCGGGTTGTTGAGATACTACTCGAGGAGGGAAAGATCAATGCTTTTGACTGCAATGAACCTCTCGTCAATGATCTCGATCTTTTTCTCCTCGTGGGGCCACTGATAGAGCTATTGCCCATCTTGTTGAGGGAGAGTAAACTGATGAATCATTTGTCAAAGGCAGTGTTGATGATGAAATAATGGGATTTTGAAGGTCAAAATAAGGACATAAGCTTTCTTAAAAATGAGACCGGTAGCACGTACGGCTCGCACGCTCTTACACACGTTGAATGTTTGCTGACCGGCACAGAAATGGCTGAGCCAACGACCTTTCTGTGTGACAATGCTGTGGCAGACCTGCAAGAGGCCTGGGCTTATGGGGTACTAACTGAACATTTGAAGCCTATGTATATAGAAGAGCCTGTGAAATAACAATTTTTAATTTCAAGTCACCCTTCACTTTATTACAGTACATGTAGTGGCAATAATTTTTTCTGATGAAAGTTGAGTTTTTTATAATGCAATAGATTGTCAATCTGTTGTAAAATATATTGAATCTATTCTGGCAGATAGTTTATCTGTTGCAATAGGCTGGTCATCTGTGCAGATAGTTTATCTGTTGCAATAGGCTGGTCATCTGTTGCATTATGCTAATATTATTTCTATGTAATCTAAGTCTAATCTGTTGCAATAGTGGGAAGACCTGTTTGATAATTTCCAATATATGACCTAAATTTTACAACATATGCCTAAATTTTTTTGATATTTTCCAACAGTTACGCTTGAATATCCATGTGCTCGACAACACCAAATTAGTAGCAAATACACACACCACCATGAAAATTTCAGCAATATGGCTTGAATATTTATGTGCCCAACAACACCAAACCAGTTGCAATAACGGAAATAATGTAGGATATTCTTGCTAGATTTTGTTTCTCTTCAGAAGCTTTGACTTTGTTCAACAAATCCCAAATTACACGATTTACTTGTGAAGGCTGTCGTTCTTCATACCATCAAAGTAATCGCATGTAAAACCCCATATTCAAGTACTGTATCAGTGTATTCAAGTACGTGTATTGGTCTTATTTATATGGAATTAATTTTTTTATTTTATTTATACCAAAATTTGCCTGTCGATGGTTCCATGCGAAGGTTATTGAATAATATTTCCAACGATATAAATATTTCCAAAAATAGATAGGTTTCGAATATAATTAAGCACGTTCAAAACTATAAAACAGTGACCGTGATATTCGGGAATAGTAAATGTGCAGGAAAATTTCCTGCACACAAACTACTGAGGCCAGCGGAATTTTTGGGTCAATTTTGAACGATCATAACTCACTTAATATAATGAACTGGGAGAGCTTCGACCTATGAAAAGAAAGATCTTTGAGTCTTCTTTCCAATACAATTGGTTTCATACAAATCCAACATCTGAGTAAGGAGTTATACTCGTTTTACTTCATCCTATCAAAGCAGATTTTTAGGGTCAACTTCAAACGACCATAACTCCTTGTACAGGACGAACTGGGTGGCCTACTTTATATGAAATGAAAGCCCCTTGATTTATTCTTCCAACGATATAAATTTTACCTAAATCTGATATTGGAAAAAAGAGTTATGGTCGATCTACTTTAGCTTAACAAAATAGTCCACCAAAGGATAGATTTGACATTATTTAAATTTTAAAGGCATTTTGGTCATTTCCTATTATATTATGGACGGGAATATGTGTATATATACATGTATATGAGTTCAAAACTGATTTTCATCATCAATCATTGAGAAAGAACAAACTCTAGCCAAATTTGACCTTTAAATTACTTTTGATTCAACCGTAGAAATTCCAAAGTAATTCGATAACTGCGTTTGTCATCTCGAGAGCTTCAAACAGCACCTATTATTTGTGCAAATAGGATTGCATAATCAATAGGTGAATTCTAAGGTATGAATATTTTTTTCCTTTGTTCTTTACCATATGTATATGTGTGATAGAGGATTATATGTATTGGTTGTTGTTGAAAGGTGATGGAAATAGGGTTATGGACTATTTTGCATGGTTTGGTTGTATTAAATTGTGGAAGGTGGATATGGTAATTGAGTTATGGAAGGTGGATATAGTAATTGAGTTATGGAAGGTGGATATGATGATATACTATTGAATTGATGATTATTTATGTCTATGGCTCAATTTGGTTTAATGGATTGGTTGGAAGGATAAATGAATCCAAACTTGATATTGGAGGATGTTGTATGAATATGCATGGCATGTGAATGTAATTGGAGTATAAGAGGGTTAAAGTGACACCCTTTATGGTGTAATTAAGGCTTACTACTTAACCACTGGTTTGGTGAATTCAAATAATTGAATTGTGACGTTTGGTTGCTAATACTAGATTGCTATATATGTTCATTGTAGATAAGTAATCCAAAAAGACGGGAAGTCCATTTGAGACTAGTATTGAAGGTTGACAGTCAGGTATGTAAAGCATACTCTATACCATATCTTTGGCATGAAAGTGAACTATTATTCTGTTAAGAAAGTTTCCAAAGTTATTCAATAACATGTGATCCATAATGGTTTTTTATGATGTCCTACATTACCAATAAACTTATTTCCACCCTACAAGATGTCAAGACATTCCAATACTTATTTATCTTCCAAACCTTACATGTTTATTGCACTAATGAATGTCAGAAGGTATCCGGTTACTCAAACAAGATCCATGTGCTATTAATGACTCCAAAATATTTCATTGATATACCAATAAGTTCCTACTTCATTGTTATGGCATTGATGACTCCAAAACACTTCATTGATGTGCCAATGAGTTCTTACTTCATTGTTATGCATTGATGGTCTATTTATATGTCTCTTATTGATGTATCATTATTTCAAAGTATCAAAAATGTGATGGCAACCAAAATAACAATCTCAAAGATTAATTGAACTAAGTGATAGAAGTTCTCTCTTATCGGGTGGTATCCCAGGGGCATAAGCCTATCATGGGTCGATCCCTGTTTATGTGTTTATGGGTGGTATCCCTGGGGCATAAGTCTATCATGGGTCGATCCCAGTTGATATGTACTGGAGGTAGCCTAATGGTCACAGTACAGTACAGTAATGATTACAAAGATGATAAGAGCGAAGGTAAAGTGATTGAATAAATAAAATGTACAGGTTGTCAAAAGTTCTAATAAGTGTAATCCACTTCTGTTACAATTTATTCACTTGTTTCTGATTTCTATTGAGCTCCTATATCATATATGATTATCTACAGCTTTACATACTCAGTACATATTTCGTACTGACGTCCCCCATGGGGGACCTGCATTTTATGCTACAGGCACAGGTACCTCAGCTCATACACCGTACAAGTAGGAGCCAGGATATCCAGCTGCTTTAGGTGAGCTCCAGTTTGCTTCGGGGCTTTCCATGTCATATCCAGTCACTTTTGGTATTGTATAGAAGTTAGTTATATGGTGGGGTGTGTCTCGACCTTAGTTAAACTTTGTGTATTATCTAGAGACTTTGTAGACCTAATGTACAGTCAAGGTGGTGTTTTGTTAATAGACGTGATGGCTCTAATGGCCAAGATTTGTATATACATATATATGTGTGCTCGTGCTTATACAGGTGATTATTTCCTTTTATATGCGACATGATGCTGTCCGAATTTTAGGTTGTCATAGAGGTATGCATGGGAAGTATAACGTTATGAGCTGGTTCTCCCGGGCCTCCTCGGTTACGGATACCAGTCCGCCCCAATAGGATTTGAGGCATGACAAAAGTGGTATCAGAGAATTTTGTCTTGGTGAGTCTACAAAGCCGTGTCTACGTAGGGTCTTATTTATCGGTGTGTCGTACACCGCATCTATAAATAAGAGGCTATGGACATTTAGAAATTGTTTCTTTTCTTCAGGTCTTAGATCGTGTGATAGAGCCTATATTGTATATGAAGTCATAGTTGACCACTGAATCCGTTTGTTTCTCTTATTATAGTAATGATGCCGGTTACCAGAAGCAAGAATACCGG
>NC_061121.1:102716749-102725740 GCF_002878395.1 Capsicum annuum | reverse complement strand
GTTGGGAGAGAGTTGAGAGAAGCTGTTGAGAGAGGGATGAGAGACATGTTGATTTGAATTGAAGAGGGGAGCTCGAAGCCCAACTATTTGTTGCCGGAGGTGGAAGTCACCGGGGATTGAAGGGAGAAATTTTATGGAACTGTCGGTTGGGAGAGAGTTGAGAGAAGCTGTCGAGAGAGAGGAAAGAGTGGTTTATTTGGATTGAAGAGGGGTGTGGGTTGGGTTGATTTGTATTTTTTAAAAGATTAGAAAGTTTTGAAAATATTAATCAAATCCACAATTAACTTAATCAAGTTTCCTAATGATGTTTGAACCTTTAAGTTGGTTAATGACACCAATCCTTCATTCAAGACTTAAAAGACATCTTTCCTTCAATTTTCTCTTGTATCAATGGTATAAAAAAAGGACTTGTATCAATGGACTTTTATTATTAAAATTATTTCACAGAGAAATCATTTTAAATATCTATTATAATATTTTTAATTAAATTTTTATTTTTATTTAATTAAAAAATACATATTACAGAATTTCCAATCAATATTTATATACATGATACAAAAAAATATTGATATTGTTTTAATATAATGATTTAAATGTACTTAAAGACATCTAAGTAAAATAAATTTGAAAACATTTTTATAAATTAAATCACTTCCTATGAAAAAGTTCACAACAAATTAATAAGGGGTATATTAGTATACATGCATAAAATAAAGGTACTTTAATCATGAAAAAAAAAAATTACTTCTGATTTTTGTATTTTTTGCTTCTGTCTTTATGAATTTTTTTACTTCTTCTCAACAGCAGCAGAAAAGCTGCTCCTACTTTGAAAACAGCTTAATAAGTTACCAAACAAAGAGGGAAACAATAACTTATAAAAGAAAGTGTTGGCTTCCCAAGGGGAGTTAATTTTGTTCCGGCATTCTTATTTGATTTCTGAACAATAAAAGAGGGAAACAATATTTCTAAAACAAGAAATGATACTATTAGGGGTGAGGCGAAGCGTGGAAGTTGGTTTACGATAAGTAAAAGAAATTGTTTGACGTCATGCTCGTTACTGATTTGGGTAGAGAAGTTGTTTCCGATAGACTCTCTCGGCTTAGGATAGAGAATAAAATAATCAATAAATAAATAAAAAATATAAAAACACACAATAAAAATGAAATACCAACGAAACATTTGAGGTAAGTTAATGTGAATACCAATGCAATAAACAAAAAAATTACTTGAAATTGTACATTACAACAAAATAATTACTTGAAAGTGCATATTACCACCTAAAATGGTAATAAATGGGCAAGGACTCGTTATTTTTTTGTCCTGCCGAGTACAAAGAGTGGTAGCTAGAGGTATGTATATGGTACAAGTACGTACACGCCAAGGGCCAGAAAAAAGGGCATACGTCTGTATATCTAAAGATAGAGATGCTACCGCAACAACTACGCCTCAATCCAATACAACAAAAAATACATAGCTAAATAACAAGGCAAAATTCTTGTACTGTATCCGTTTTGTAATGTGATATTTCTACTTACATATTTGTTATCTGGACTCTTAAATCCCCTAAAAAATAATATTTTAAACACTTTTTCAATAAATATAACACACTCACCCAAGTCAGCTATCGCGTCATCTTACACGTCATTTTTAAGTATAAAAAATATTAAATATTAAAAAATAAAAATAAAAAAATATAACCCACCGTCCTCTTGTTACTCTCTTTCCCTTTTGTCTTTCTTTTTCCTGTTCTTCTTTCTCTATTTCTTCAAAAATGGAGCACAGCTATATTTTTATTTATTCTTTCTTGAATTATCTCCAAGGTGTGAACTGAATTTGGAAAGCTTAGATTAGTCAGTAAGCTAACTCGATCAATCAATTAGATCTTCTACTGATTAATCAAATAATCAGAGGCATGATGCACTCTAGTTTCAAGTTTCAACAGTCCTTTTTTTTTTTTTCTTATTCTTCTTCCTCCTCTTCTTGTTCTTCTTTTCCGTCATCATCTTCATTTCTTATTCTTCTTGCTCTGGGAAAATTGAGAAGTGAGGGCCGAAGGATCTGAGAAATGTTTTCTGTTCAAAATTTAAAAAAATGGAAGAGAGTCGGAGTGGTGGGGACTGAAGAAGAACAAGAAGTGAATTTTTTGTGTGGGATTTGCTGAAATTTGAGAGACGAATTGGTTTTTTCTTTTTCAATTGTGGGGAAAAGAACTTTCCTTTTTCAATTGTGGCGGAGAGAGCTGAGGAGGTGGCGCATGGTGGTGGTGGCAGGTGAACGGAGAAATTGGGGTTTAGTATTTAAGCACTAATATTACCATTTCTGTTTTGCAAAAAGAAACTTTTTACCATTGTTAACCTTCAGCACAGCGGCGGCGTTCTTCTTCCGCCGCCGTGACACGGTGGTAGCAACAGCAATTTCCGCCGACGATCCATTTTTCCAAACTCCATTTACCAACGACCCATTTCTGAAAACCCCATTTTCCGACGACTCAGTACGAACTTCGTTAACAATCTTTTTTACTCTTTGACGGCGGGGATGTGCTAGAACGGAGTTTGGGGTGGGGTGCGGGGATTAGTTTATTTTTTTATTATTTAAATATTATAAATATTTTTTTAATTTAATCAGGCGCCCAAAAAAACGCATGTAATCACATGTCCACCTCAGAACTTTAATGTCACGTATGCAAAAACAACAACAACAAATTCAGTGTATTTCCACCTAATGGGGTCTGGAGGTAAGATGTACAATTCAGTGTATTCCCACCTAGTGGGATCTGGGGGTAAGATGTACCTCTACCTCTGAAGAAGTAGAAAGGTTGTTTCCGATAGACCCCCAACTCAAGTCACGAGATACCACACAAACTCATAGTAAAGCACAAAACTAGATTACATAACATAAATACGGCACCCATAAGTATTAAAAAACAGAGGAAAGCACACAGATTCGTAATAAAACATAAAACACGAAATCATAACAGGAATAAAACCCCCACCAAGTAATTTCTTACACTAACGACCCAAACCGGCCCTAGTCTTCTGCCCTAATTCGCGTCCTCCAGACCTTCCAGACCTTCCTATCTAGGGTCATGTCCTCGGTGAGCTGTAACTGCTCCATATCCCGCCTAATCACCTCACCCCAGTACTTCTTCGATCTACTCCTATCCCGCCTAAAACCATCCAATGCTAGCCTCTCACACCTACGAACCGGAGCATCCATGTCCCTCCTCTTCACGTATCCGAACCATCTCAATCGGGCTTCCCACATCTTGCACTCCACTGGAGTCACACCAACCTTCTCCCGAATAGTCTTATTCCGAACTCTATCCCCTCTAATCAGCCCACACATCCAGCGCAATATCCGCATTTCTGCCACCTTTATTTTTTAGATGTAGGAGTTCTTAACTGGCCAACACTCCGCTCCATACAACATGACCGGACGAACTACCACCCTGTAGAATTTGCCTTTTAGCTTGGGCGGCACCTTCTTATCACACAACACCCCCGACGCAAGCTTCCACTTCATCCATCCCGCCCCAATACGATGCGAGACATCCTCGTCAATCTCACCGTTACTCTGGATCACGGACCCGATACAGATGTAAGTAGGGATCATTGAACCATTTTGCCAAATAACAATGCACAATTGGATAAAAATCAGCCAATACTCATTTCCATTAACCTAACTGGAACCATTAGATATGCTAAAATACAACAATTCATTCATCACACATTGTCTGTCCAAGTTAAATATGAAATAACGTTACAAGTACAGATTACAAGAGATGAACAAGTAGGACTGAAAATCTAAGCTGGTAGGTATTATCAGCCACCACGAATCTCGAAAGAAAAATATATATTAAAGCCCAGCAACTTTCCCACAAAGAGGTTTCTCATTTACAAATGTCACCAAGAGTCTTTCAGAGCAGAGTATCAGAAGAAAGTGGATGTTATTCCCGGGGACGAGCAAGCCAGAGAGAGCTCAGTGCTCGAAGACGAGAGAAATAGTCGCTGATTGCAAGAAGAGCACGAGCTGATTGGCGAGTTGTCAATATGCGATGCATTTGCTGCAATGTCTGTTGCCGAAGGTTATCAGCCTGAAAGAACATTTTAAATTTACAGGTCAGCCTATTTACGTGGAATAAAATATCTTGAAACATGTGAAAAATGTGGTGTACACATTTCTAGCAGGCGGATTGTGATTTGAGCGAGTTGAGTTTTGAAAAGTATATCTCACACGCACACACATGTATATAGTACGACCCTGAAGCATGGATTCTAGAGAACCCGTGAACCCGTGGATGGATTTGCCACTGAAATTTATGAAAATTATCATCACTAAATAGGACTTGGCATTTAAGCAATGAGGAGGAGATCCGCTCCATCTTCAAAACAAATACACAAACCTAAGTTTGAAAAGGAGAGAATCCCCAAGATAGATCTTAAATGCAACCAACTAATAACACCCAACCCAGATGTCTGGACGCCAGAATCAATCAAATATTTCACAGGAGTATGTACAAATCCTAAATTAACAAGGAATAGCAACTAACAAATAGAACATGGCATAAACTAGGACGCACAATTTTACTTTAGTAATAAGTGACTACAGCTGGTATGAGGAGGTGCTATTACCATGGCATATACATGTTTTTTTTAAAAAGATGGTGCAGCAGAAAGGGTTAGAAAGTATTGATTGAAAATATCTCTCAATATTTTTTACTAAGCATAGGAGAGCTTTAAATGGCCAACTAAAAACGAAAAAAAAAACTGCATAATTTAAAATTTTAAGAAAAAACTAAAATGTCTCAATCGGCTAAACAAAATCTAAAAGAAACTTAAAATCGAATTCATCCTAAAACTAGCAACTTATTATGCTAAAAAATTAACTAAAGCAAATATCAACAATATCAGATGGTTCTCCTCTGCTATTGCATTATTACATTCTTGGAACTTGCAAATGACTAAAATAAATTGAATTCTCTCTGTTACACAGCTACTATGAGGAGTGGTAAAACTTTAAATGTTCTCAGACAGCGCTCAGCAGCACATGTGCAACTGCAGGTAGCTGGTCATTCCAGTAGACAGGAGAATGTGTCAGCAGTTGGCTAGTGGTACTGTGAGGTGAAATGGACACTATTTGTTTGGCTGGGAACTTGAGCCATTCAAAGATGTTATTTTGTGCGGTAAATCAGAATTAGCAGTTCCCAGCTTCACTTGCCCTAGAGTAAGCAAGATTTCAATTTTAACCAGGAACTACGGTTTTCTTTCCCTTCCCCTCCCCAGGCCCCTCATTACCTGTACTTCAAAAAGTATTGATGATAATAATAATATGATGGTGCAGTAAACAAGTTTATTTGGATTAAGTTGGAATATGAGAATCTAGAAAAGAGACTTGGAATTATTACTTCTCCCCGTTCCTTCTCCATGTCTCTCATTTTTATTTTTAAGGAGACCACTATGGAAAAGGCTAGCCAACAGAAAGATGCATAAGTTTGACATGTCAATGATGATTCTGCAGGCTCTTAGGAAGCACTTCAAACAAACAAAGCATATTATTTCAAAGGAATAGACACAGATGTGAAGGATTAAGCACCTGCCGTATGAAGCCCTCCAGAGTTCCAAGCTTACCCATTGCCATGGCCATTTGACCCATATAATTTGCAACATTCCCAGAGGAACCTGAAGGTCCAAGAGACCCTGCAAGAGTCTCAGCCAAAGACTGCTGCAATGCCTCCATTCCCTGGGATAAAGCATCTTCAGCCTGTTGCGATGACTGTTGTAAGTTGTTGATCGCCAATAATTGTTGTTCAGTTAAAGGCTCCAACTGATTAATGAGCAGCTGCAACCAAGTGGTAAGAAATTTCAGAACTCGCATGAAAAATCAGTCAAAAAACTTCTAATCACCTTTACCCCTTGAAAGAGAATGAAAAAAAAAAAGAATGGAAATGTCCAATGGATATTAGTGTACTTAGTTTTGTTAAACAGGAAATAGGGGTGGATGGAGCAGTCTGAATAAAGCAAGACCATCAGAGAAATGGAAGCATTAAGAGCTGTTTATTTTACTGAAAAGAGCTGCTATGCAAAGACGATCAACATGAGTTGCAAGCAAGTTGAAATAAGAGATAGAGATAGATAGATAGATAGAGAGAGAGAGAGAGAGAGAGAGAGAGAGGACAACAAATAGGAGGCGGAGCATACTTCAATCATAGTGCACCCCAAAAGAGCATCCTTACTGAGAGCTTTTAGCCAGAGAAGTATACAAAGGTAGTTTATAAAGATGCAGCAGTAAATTAGGTCTGAAATTGTCTTTAAGAAAGAAAAAAAGAACTTTTTTTGAAATGAAGAAAGAAAAAAAGAACTTAGATCGGAAAATGATATTTGTCCTCTACAGTTTCTGTCAATGGTGAAAATAGGGAAAAAAAAAAAAAAGAACCACCATTCACAAGTATATGAGGTTTTCTTTTTACAAAAAAATAAAATTTCTTGGTTAATTTTTGAAGGAAGGAGAACGCTATTCGTCGAGCTGCACATTCACTTGTCGGAAGATAAAGACTCTCACCTTGAGGAGTTCAGACGAACGGAATCCACCAAGCCACAAGAAGCATCTTTCTGCAGGAGTTTTCCACATGCCCGACAATATGTGAAAGACGTCAGCCTTTGCGGCATCCCCCTTTATCCTGAATATGTCATCATAGTGTGCCGAGATTCCATCGACTATTATGCGAAGTTCAGCATCACCAGCATGAGAATTAACAGCTCCCCGTAATTCATTAATTCGTCGATTCTGCTCTTCCAACCATCGGGCATATTCTACATCAAATGCCAAAGCTCCTAGAAGGACCAGAAGTTAGCATATTACTTCAATGGAATTTTATATTCAGGTTTTACCAAATCAATTATTCTAAATTTAAGAGCATTCCACGTTATGTAAAGGAGTACAGACCACCAAATAGCTGATGATTCACTACTCCATGGAACAACAATTCTTGATGACTAATTAAAAAGCTATTTTCACGGTATATGCTTTTCCATGACAACAGACAACAAGGAGGAGGGAAATCGTTACAGGGTGGTGCAGCCTATGCAACAGGCATGGACGGGACATAAATCGCCTCTAAGTGGTTCTAATTTCACATCACAGCTACGGAGCCTTATAATGTTCCTTGTTTAGCATCTCATGGTTGTTCCCAAAACAGATGAGTTAATATGGTCGAGCTGAAGCGCAGAAGAACTACACTGTTGTGCCTTTTCTGGATTATTTGGATCGAAAGAAGTAGGAGACTATTCCATTATAGGTGAGAGTGATTACAAAAATATACAAGTTATTGTTTTTCTTGTGCTGCTGCTGCAAGAAGAGAATTCAATTTTGAATAGGCAAATGGAGTATCCTGATGGATGAATATCTAAAGCAGACACCCTATCGGTAGATATTTCCAGCACCATCTTGGTAAGTATTAATGGATGCATTTGACTTATCCAGAAAAGGTAAAAGAAAAATAATGCAATAACTTCCATAGAAACTTCTTCCACTATTCTAGTAAGATTCTTGTCCATTTTTTTAATCAAAGCTTCCCCTTTCTTTTTAATGAAATGTGTTATATGTCCAATGCCTTCGGCAATAACTTCCTTGGCATGATGAAATACATCGATAAATATAGCTTCAACAATTACTATAATGAAGCCCAATAATGAAATCTGAAAGTCTATAAGAGAAATAGTATCTTATCGATAGATTAAATACCAATTGCGGCATCAAGTGGTAAAATAAAACAATGGAATCAAACAACGAAAAAAAAGTAACAACCTTGGATCTTTCCAAGGCCTAGAAGAATTAACCTAGAAAACTATAAGGAAGCCCACTATTAAGATGCAAATCTATAGGATATGTAATAAATAACACATCAGAAAGGATATAGAACACGGTGAAAAATTAAGAAAATTTCTGGGTTCATGTACTAAGGCACTCCTGGTCCTAGACTAGTTAAAGCCTAATGAGACCACAACAACAACAACAACAAACCCAGTGTATTCCCACATAGTGGGGTCTGGGGGGTAAGATGTACGCAGTCCATACCACTACTTCAAGAGAAGTAGAAAGGCTAAAGCCTAATGAGACCAAAGAGACAAATCTTTTCAAATCTGCTAAAACCCTGTAGACCACAAAATTAAAAAAAGCAGGCCAAATTTAGTCCCTTTCAAGATCACACAGCCTATTGCTCAATAAGACAATAACCACCCATTCCCTCCAGTCGCTACATATCAAGGGTCGTGAAGGACCCAGAGCCCATCTTTTAACCAAGCAAATTGCACATTTCTCAACCAAAGCCCGTGAATGTCAGGAACAAGGCAGCTTGTTAACGTTAAAAATCAAACTTCGGTGATGTGCCCCACAGTGATAAATTGCAGTTATCTACATTTCTGACATTATTTTATGGCACTGTCCCCAACCATATCTTCTAGTTTTCCATCGAATACACACAAAGTAAAGAAAGTATTGGTTTCCTTTTCCAATGCATTTATCCAAATATTTACTATTTAGATTTACTGACTAGTGACTACCCAATTGAAATCCATGTATTGTGCGGTAAATTTTAACTTCAGACAAATTTGGGTCTATGTAGTTATACTACAGAGGCATTCAGCCGTTTCACATTCACTTCAAAATACAGTACTTCACTTCATTACCCCCAACCCCAAACCACCCCTGGGGCAAAACAAAAAGGAAGGAGGAGAAAATACAGATATACTGTTTGATTACCAACTTGTAATGCTTGCACTTTTCATTGACAGATTAGTACATGCCATTTTGGGCTGCATCAAAAAATACGGCATAACATATCAAACTGCTCTATGCAGTTCTGATTATATATCAAAATTGTACTGTGGAAAAGTAGGAAAAATCAGATCGACTAGAGAATAAACGATAATTCCTGTAGTTGATGGAAATTCATCTGATTGTCTTCCTAAGTCCAAGTCACAGGGAACCTTGTTA
>NC_061121.1:102693709-102713749 GCF_002878395.1 Capsicum annuum | reverse complement strand
ATCACCTAGCTTGAAGGGGGCTATTAGAGAGTATAATAAAGATATTGCAGATAGTTAACTTGAGGTTGAGTGCTATGTCATCGGCAGTTAGTTGAGTTGTTAGTTAGGTTGTTACAACTAATTAGTGGAAGGTTAGTTGACAGCTGTACATATCAGATATTTTGTATTCAGTTGGTTAGTGCTAGTGTGTATATAAATAGAGGTGTAGTATATGAATTAGGAGTTAGTTCAATCATCATGTAGTAGTTTCTATTTTCATCTCTGTAACAGATTTTGTGTGTATGAACTGATATGCTTTGAATTCACTCGTAAGCTACTTCGAATCAGTGTTTGATGTACAAATTGACATCTCTTCCACTTATTTCCAAGTAAACGAACATAAACATGTTTATATTTTCCTTGATATAGGAAAAATCAAGGAAAAATAAAATAAGTCTACTTACCAAACTAGGTTTTAAAGGAAAACCAAATTCAAATTACAAAGTCATAATAATCAATCAAAAGTTGGGCTTATCGAAGTCAAGACTAGTCATAGTTCAAAACATAAAATTAATAATGAGGACTAGATAAGGATTTGACAGGTAATTGGCTTACCCTGTTCTTATCTTCAGTATCGGCATCTGTCGACGTACTAGGACTGATATCAGCCATCCTGGGCTATAGCCAACTTTGTGGATTATCAATTGAAATTGGAACACAGGTTAGATGTCGTATTTTCTGTAAATGACCAAGGCAGAAGCAGATGTCAATACATATCGACTTGCAGACATCAAAGTTGATAACTGCCAAAGATATTTGTTGAACAATATCAAATCACAAAAGACTTGTCTTCAGCTTAGATTACAAAGAGAAGCCATTTCATTTAGCAGATCATATTATTTAACTCTCCAAGGTGATGAACACATGAATATTCTATAATCTCCCTCAATGTCATAACAGTATTGCCAAAGTGTGAACTACAATACTTGAGAGCTGCAAGAAAGATTTATTCACAAATACCAAATGTACAAAGATTGTGGTGTCTCTCTAGGTCAAATAAACTTGAAAAGGTACATATTCATTACGGGTGTAAGTATCCTGTATGGGTGCATGGAGTTTTTTGCTAATCTTCTAGTATATGGAGGATCCACAGAAAACCTATAGTCATGCCACACCCCTTTCATAGATGTATGCCAAGGCAGTTGAACAACCTAAAGCCAAATTAACTGAATTTATACTTTCCAATTGAACTGACTAAACATTTGTAATAGTTTGGTTCAAAGCACGCTGATAATTTCAATTCACTCATTCAAAAGCAATACAATTTCTTTATTTACTAACAATTGTTAAATTAAATCTGATCCTAAATAAATAGAGAACTTTCCAAGTTATTTGATTTTATTACTTTACAATTGGGCTCTCAGAAATTTCTGCCATCCTGCATGATGGAATGCCATAATCTCTTGAAACATAAAATAAGCTAACAAGCCGGCTAAGTTGGATACCGGAAAGCCAAGGTCTATTCATGATGTAGCATTCCACAACAAGCTAATTATGTTAAACTTTAAATCAATAACTAATTCAAGAAAAAATTGCCTCCCAAGTATTTATCTAGCAAGAAAACACACACTTATCTGCCATCTAATGCGAAGCTTTAGTTGGCATATGATCTTTAACAAGTAACATTCTCCAGGTAAGCTTCTTGAAGCAAATATTAGTTGTTATTTGTTAGGCTCGATATCTGAATCAGTTGGTCGCTAAAACTCAATATTGGCTGCAACCGGAAATTTTTCTCTTTCTTCTTCAATGGGGGTGGGGGGAGAAGGGAAGGGGGTTAGATTAGGTAAGGGAGGTACTTTGCAAGATGGTGAACTTCAGAAAGATGCTAAAAACTAAACTATTTCTTGCAAAGCAAAAAAAAAAAGAGGAAAATTGTAGACTCAAAGGCTCATTATTCTGGCACCTTACATTACAAGATTTTATCAATTAATAAGTACAGCAACTAGACAACAAAGTAGCGAAACCTAGGCAATATTAAAGAAGTTGATGAAAATGTTTATATAAGACTAAACAGCAAATACCATCCACGTACTGATTTCAAACTCTCTATTAAGGAATAAACTATCAAAAGCAACAGAATGGCTGAATACACAGTGTCAGCAGCAGTAGACATACAAACATAGACATCGATAGATGCATCTTCCATCAAGTAATTAGAGTTAAGCTGAAGAACATCTTCAGAGCTTATATAAGCCTTTTGCTCATATCAAAAGTAAAATAACAACTAAAACGGCAGCCAGGTGCACTAAAGCTCCCGCACAGAAGGACCGAACCACAAGGGTTTATTTTACGCAGTTTTAACCTGCATTTCTGCAAGAGGTTGTTTCCACGACTTGAACCTGTGAGCTAAAATAGAATTTCTCATGTAATTCTCAAATCGTAGATACTACTAATCCCAAAATTGAAATCTCTAAGCTATATGATGATCAAGAATCATGCTCACAACTAATATCTAGTAAAATCCGAACGAAAACTCCTCCCTAATCCACAACTTGTTGCTCACTAAATCCTCAAAATCCAAACTTTATAACCCTCCAACCCCAAAACAACCACACCCAACTTCAAAAAAAGCAGTATGCAATAGAGTAGGAAGTTACTACATAACAACTGAAGATTAGAGAAAGATAAGGTGCTTACAGTTGAAGAAACGAAAAGGGTCTACAGGAAAAGGCTGAAGCTTTGCCAAAAAGCCAAAGTAAAACAACAGAATCATCAAATTTTGCTTATTTTTGTTGGGGTTTTCTTCTACCTCCTGATTCTTTGTTCCTTCTTCTTCAGCTGTTTGTGTGAATCAGTAAGAAGAAATTAAGTGAAGCTTAGAATCAGCAGATTAATAATGAAGCGGTGCAGGAAGGAAGGAAGGAAGTAGGGAGATGAGAAGCAGGTGAAAGTTGGGACAATGGGATGACGTCCTATACCTTGTCACACCCCTCTCTCTCTCTTACCATCCAATTTTGACATTTTGGTCACACCCATTTCCAATTTTTCTCATGAGGTCATTTTGAGCCACATCGGATGTTTATTTCTAAGTTGGCTGGCTATTTTGTTCTTCAGTGAGTTTTAAGAGGGTGTTTGAAAGAGGGTTTAAAAGTTGGTCAACGTGACTTTTAGGTTATTTTTTGTTTTTTGAAATATTTGGTAATTTTAAAATTTGCTTAAAAAGAGTTAAAATTTACTTTAGAAAACTTAAAAACTAAAAGTAATTTATTTTCTACTTTTGTTTTTGACTTATAAGTCATTATAAGTTGATCAATAAAAAGATATTTTTATCTCTTATAATTCTCTCTTATTTCAAGATTACCTGTGTAGTCCTAAAACACCGTTCTTTCTCACTACACCATTCTAGTTTATGAATTATAATTTTTATGTATTATTCTCCTTCTTTAATATATTTTTAAAAAATTTGAACAATTATTATTGTACAACATATAAATTTCTTTAAGAAAGAAATAACTCAACAACCAAGCTATATGGAGAATACTCACTAAAGATATATAATTTCATGAACGATTAATGAATGATCCATCTAAGTTTCACAAAGCAACATTCATATTCGATAATGTTTTAATAGTGATATAGTCATTACTCAATCAACGAGTAGTATATTTTTCAATTAAGAGTCATTTTATCAAATAAATAGTATCATTTGTGACCAACTATTTATCTATTAATGTAATTATAATGACTAGCAACATATATATTTTGCTTGATGATTTAAACTTTTTTAACCAAAAAAAAGCTTTTTTAGCGCATGAATTTAATAGTCATTCATGAAAATATAAAATATTATATATATATATATAGAGAGAGAGAGTAGTTTAAATTTAAACTGAATTAAAATATATATTAATTTTTATTTGAATCATTTTAGAAATAAAAATTAATAATAATTAAATCTATATATTGTTAACAGCTTTAAGCGTATTTCAGACATTTTGATAAAAATAAAGTGCTTAACAACACTTGTTTACCAAACACATCAACAACTTTTTTTTCAGTTTCAGCACTTTTATTCAAACATATAATTGCTTATTTTTAAAATAAGTTTCAGCACTTTCAAAACTACTTTTAAAAAATTTTTTAAAAGCCACTTTTTTCAGCTTACCCAAAAAAGATCATTTTTCATATATGTCAAAAAAATAAAAGTAGGTCAAACAGAATGAAATGAAAAAAAAAATTAGATAAAATAAAAAAATATAATAACATCGTATTTAATTTTAGGTTAAAAAATAAAATAAATTAAAAGTCATAAGTTAGAATTTCAATTACTTCATTATTGATGGAAAATTCTAAAGCTTGTTCCAACTATTCCCTTGATTCATTTGTACTTGTTTAGTGTTGACTCAGGATACTTCCTAAAGAGCAATAAATATAATGATAATATTTATTATATTACTCTTTTAAACATGTTAAATTCAATATTTTAAGAAAACGCAGTGAGAAATGACTATTGTTAACAATAAGGGTAAATTAGAATAAGTAATAAATTGTCTCTTAATTATCTAAATTAGACAAGTAAAAGTGGACAAAGAAAATATTTATTGGCCCTTCCATCAATTTAGCTTGAACAATTAAGAAATAATTTATTATTCTATATCTATTTTATCCTTATTCTTATGTACTATTCATCTCAATATTTGGCTTATTTCTATATAATAGAAGCATGCATTTCGGCATGTGTGCTTTCATGTCGTTAAAATTAAAAATAAGGATCGTTTGGTCATTTAAATATGTCTTGCATTACATGTGTCTTGCATTCAGCTTTAGACTATCCACATAACATTTTTTGGATAACCTTCTCTTCAATGATCAACTATCTCATCTTCTTTGTGTACTGAGAGAAAGAAAGTAAATATGACATAATTATTTGTCAAATCTATAATTTTGATTTCTTTATTTCTTTTCTGTGAATGTGTAAAATAGGACTTGAATTTTACATAGTTTCTTCTACAATTATAGCCTTATATTCACGGATAAAGAGGAGATTATATTAATTTTTGATGGATTTTAAGAATATGAAGCTTTTGATGGATTCATCAGCCTATAAAAAGAAAGAGATTAACATTTTTGAGTGTTTTTCATTTTCATCAAATTTATGATGCTGTCCAATTAAACCTTTAGAGGTTAATTGCCGTCAATTGTTGAATTTCGTAAAGAAAAAAATTAATGCAAAATCTCTGTTAATTGGCGATTTAGCTTGAGTTATGTTTGGGTTCAATTAAGTTTAGGATTTTTGGTTGATTTTTGTGAAACCTAATTTTATTTTATTTTTTGGTAACAAAAAATTCTGATTTTCGTATGATTTAGATGATTTGTGTGATATAAAAGTAATTTTATCGAGACTGATGGTATTCTTGTTCTTTTTCTATTCTTTCTTTTTGTGAGTGTAGTTTTTGTGTGCTCGCTCTATGTTCATGTGGCTGTACATAACTCAATTAGAAGATATTGTTTCCCTTATCAAAATTAAATTTATTTATTCCAGTCAAAACAATCTTTCGTTTGATTTGCTTGAAACCTTCTATTATATGTAGATTTCTTTCATCTATTCAATCTCTCTCCAAATTTCATTTGTGGGATTACATTACACTGAGTAAGCTGTTATTGTTGTAATTTAATTTGTATGATTAGCCTCTGATAAGACTCAGTTCATATGTTAGAGGTTACTACAACTTATTTTGTGCGAAAATTAATTTTTAAGTTTTAAAATCTTTAATTATTGTTTTAGTTCAACTTTCGATAAAAAAATTCCTCCTATCAAGGGACATCTGTTGAGAATCAGTGGCTTAGAATTTTGATCACTTTATTAAATAAAGCAAGTTTACATGATGTTTGAATTAAATATCGGTAGCTACTTGATCCAACTTTATCAACAAAAGATTTAGAATAAATAAGCAAAGAGAGTGTTCAAATATTTACTGCACTCAAATTTTGTTTCTGATGTTAGTATTCTTTCTTTCTAACATTTAATGGTATCTATTAAATTTAGAGATGCTAGAGTCACATAAGAAATCAATTGTGGTCATGTACAACTCTATTTAGTTATACTTTTTGACAGAGGATCCCTCATATCATCAATATAGTTAATAACTTCCTTAAGAGGTCGTAATTATGCTTCATTTTGTTAATTGCAAGAACAATTAACAACTTACCATACAAAAAGAACTTCTTAGTTCTACATCCCTTAATGCTACTCAGGGCTCTTATCATAAACGTGCATTTATAACTTACACGCCAAATGCTAATCATGTAATGTTTAAAGAAGAAATATGAAAAAATGACATCATGATAATTTGGTAATGTTACATGCATTCCATCTCTTTGTTTTTTTCTGAACAATAAGTTATCCTTATGCGACTTTAGTAGCTCACAGATTTTTTTATTGTTCAAGAAGCGTATTTATTTATCTTCGACCTAATTTTCTGAAATGCGATTTCAAGAAAGTGAAATTTAGTAACCCAGTTCAGTGATTGAGGAGAGGATGAAGAGAAGATAAACTAGGACGTATACAAGTTTTGTTTTCTTTTTTATCTCCTACCCCTCATTTCTAGAAGTGTATATATTTAAACAAAAGATATCAAGCTTTATAATGTGAATGAGCAGTTTGATGTTGTGGTTAATGATGCTGTATTTTCTATTCAAACGGTTTGTTGATGGTATGTGCTATGCAAAGCAAGTTCAGTTAATATAATATTACAACAAAAAAGATAGCGAATAAGCTTTTTGCTCCATGGGTTATCAAACCCCCCTCCCCCCAAACGTGTATAACCACCATATACAACTTTTTTCATGTTAAAATCATAATAAATCACTGTCAAATACTTAATCCTGAACTTGCTATCGATGAGCAGGAACTCTAGAACTCTTTAAGAAGAGCATGAACAAGAAAAATATCTTGAGCTTGTAGACACCTATCGGGTAATTTCCTTTTAATTTATTACAACTTCTCTTTTCAGCTTTAATACACTTTTGTGGATATCATCACCTCAAATTTATTTTTTTGCCCTTTTTTTTAAAAAACAATTGAGAGTAGCTCATTATTTAATGTTTTATATTTTTTAATCAAAATGTATAAATATTACAGTTGCACCATTGGTTTGCAGATTATTACATCAAATAGTGAAGGTAGTGATGAAAATTTCTCCTTTATTTCTACACAAGGTTAGGAGGAGACTTTCATTTTGACCTACTTTCGTGGTGCGATGTATTAGATATCTTTTATTTGCTACTAAACATTATTCCACAATGGTGAATATTGTAGCAAATTATCTATAAATCTTGTAATATTGTAACTTTTCTATAATTTTTGTAGAATTCGGTATTTAACGAGAATCTCATCGACCCTTGTATAACTGACCATGCTTGCAATAACTATCATCGAGTGTGTACATTATAGTTTCATACTCGATTGTGTTTTTGAAAGCTAAATATAATAAATTATTGTTAGTTTCATTTATAATCTATCTGCCTGATCTTTCTTTGATTTGTTTAGTTGTCTATGTTCTTCTTAGCCATTACATATAAAAAAAAGTGATAGTTTTAACAAGATAAAGGAAACAGGCAGCAAAGAAAATCTCAGGAGAATCTGAAACTAAAAATAGGGACTTGTAATTGCTCTTGCCGGTATAGTATGTATCGTGATAAACTACTTTGTCTCTAAAAAAAATATGTTTTGTGGAGTATAAAGATAGGACATCTAAGTAAAAAATAGTAGCTCAACTTCTTACACCTTTTGTCATGATCCAAATCAGGGCCTAGACCTGATGGGTATCTCAAGTTCAATGAGGACCAGAGACCATCCCCTACACCTAACCAACAGAACTCAATACCCCAACATCGGATGAATTTCGAACATATAATAAGATAGCATAATATGAGCTCAAGAAATTTAAAATATGTCTATAACCGATAACCGATCAAACACAACCAACCAACATCATCACCCAAGTCCACAGTAATCCAACAAAGCCTTCTAAGCAAAATCAAAATCAATAAAGTGTCGGGACATGCCCCCGATTCTAACAATGACAATGTTAATGATAATGTAAACTATTAGTTCTAGTCTATCAAAGGATCTGATGAAATGTCTAAGTTTTTCGGAGAATGGAAGCTCACTACTTCACCATATTGAACAAACAAATCAAGACAATTCACCTAACACTATATAAAAAAAGTAGAAGTATCTTCTATGCCTGCATCGCATGGGGATACAACATTCAGAGACGATTAGTGGGTTGAGAACTAGCATGTAACTCAGGGATAGAGAATAAAATAATACCATGGGTAACTTCAAACCAATCCAATGCACATAATCATATCCAAATACATATATACATAATATCACATGTCAGGATAGGGAACAAGGCTTAGCATGAACCCTTAAAATCTTAGCCTGGGTCGTGTAGCTCAACCGTCATAACATAAGAAGGTACCCACGGGCTATATAGTCCCAACTCTTCCTAGCTGAAAGGGCCTCAGTTCATGTAGCCACACGAACCAGAGGATGTACGTATGAACCACAGAAAACTCGAACCTCCCGGCATACCAAGGTGGCTGAAGCACTCAATCATGTAATATAATATAGGGGACTCAAACCTCCCAATCATGTGATAATAATAAAGGGGGACTCAAACCGCTCAGTCACGTAGACCCCCGCATCGGCAACCGTGGTTTTCGATGTTGGTCCCTCGGGATCTCTACTTTCATGACTCAGCTACCCAACCCTCATTAAAGCCCAATTAAAATATTTAACATACATTCCTATTCATTGAACCTTGATACATATTTAGTCATACACTGTTGGTATCATCATATCAACTACACTTGCAAGGTAACATAAATATGCCAAAATAATTATCATCACTTGGGGAAATTTACAAACTTCTTGGTTTAATCATACATTATCTTGGGGCATTACACAACCCCATAAGTTCAATTCAAAATTACTATACTTCATTAACTCTTCACATTCTACAACAATTCAAGAGTAATGTGCATACTTTTCATATTCAAAACAAATTTCACAATAGGGATTGAGGTTATTACCAATTTAACTGTCAATATGCACCAAATTTGAGGAATTCACAATCCCTTAGTTTATTAACCATACCAATGCATCAAATTGATTTCAAAACCACCATTTAAACATAACCAATTGAATATAACATTACATAAACATCAATTATTCAAAACCCTCAACCCATGTTTAAAACCAACATCAAAACCGTATGAATAATACTTTAACATACATAACTTTAGCAAAGTAATAATTTGGGAAGAGTAACATGCTTGAAATACCCAAGATTATAGAGAGAATTCAATCCTTGAAGCTTTACTTGACCCACTTCTTAGAAACCCTAAGTATGGATGCTTGAGAGACTTAAGAGAGAAGAAATAGTGTTTAGAGTGTGTTATTGATGAAAATAGGGCCCCAAGTATGTTTATAGATCGTGGTTTATTATTGAGATAAGATGGAAATGTCTAAAATATACCCATTTAAAAAGCTAAAAAATAAACCGTCAGTCGTTACGGGTCTCATAATGACTCTTCACAACTCATTACGACTCATCTCCATGAGTTGTTGTCAAGATAGTGTCACCAGGCACATATATTATTGACCTTATGACTCGTATACCATGGCTCGTAATGGGACCCTACGACTCATATGGTTCAGTCGTAGTCAACATAGAAATCATTTGTGGCACGTCCCAAAATCGGGCCATGTAGTATGGACATCTCAAGCCTAACTTGGACCGGAGATTGCTCCGTTAACCCAACACAATCACCATACCAAGCTACAAGTGTTGGATAAACTCCGAACATATATCAAGGTAGTGGAAATTAAGACTAATAGTCAATACTTAGACAATATCTAATATTTTATAAATGTCAACATTCTAACCAACAGACCCAAGCCCACAGGCATTCACAATACCTCTACATAAACTCAAAGTTTATATAAGTGTATGTCGGGACATGCCCCCGATAATAATCAAAACCAAATACAAGACAAGTCTATATCATAAGCTAAGTACTATGAAATAGATAACTTCCAATGTAAGGAAGCTCACCACTTCAATGTCAATCACACGAACTGCTCGAACACCTATCACTGCACAGGAAGAGAAGAAGATGTTCTGGCCCCTATGTTGTATAGGAACATAGCGTTCGGAGACAGTTAGCGGTTGGAGCGCTAACATGTAACTCAAGGATAAGGATAAAATAGTTTAAAGCCAAGTCATTTCATTATGTTCAACCATATTTGCATACGTAATAATTCATGTATATATATATATAGCATGTTCATAATGTGCCACAAGTAATCAAGACTTAGCAACATTCTCAATATACTCATTCACAGGTCATGTGGTGGAGGACTTCAACCTTCCACACATATAGATACAAACAATTCTTATTAGGAAAGGGACTTTAACCTCATGCATTCTCATTAGACTAAAGACTTTAACTGCACAAAATTTTTGGGCAAGGGACTCTAACGTCATGCCCTTTTTGATTGGCGTGGGACTCTAACCTCATATATTTTTCATTAGGATAGGGACTTTAACCTCAAGCCTTATTAGATAGAGGACTCTAACCCCAAATGAGCTCATTCAGCGTAGGACTCTAACCACACGTAATATTAGTTAGGGGACTCTAACCCCAAGCACATATTTAAGCAATAGACTCTAACCTCTTACGTTTTTATTAGGAAACGGACTCTAACCTCAAGTCGTATTAGATAGGAAAGGTACTTTAACTACAAGTTGTCATGACTATTATTAGTCGATATTGGGACTCTAACCATTTGCATACATCGATATTCATTAACTTAAACACTTAGGGACTCTAACCCACTTAACCAACTCTACACCACACATAAATCTTAGGGTCACTTGTCATTCAAATATTTTATTAGGCCAATGCCTTAATTCAATTCAATTCAATTTATGGTCATTAAGATCATTAGGCGTCATTCATTCCCCATTAGCTATCTCACACTCTTTTAGTTCAACACAATTCAATTTTATGTTGGGGACTTTAACCCCTCTTTAGCTATCATAACAACAAGACCATAAATTAACAAGTTACATGCCCAACAATATCATTACAATACCACTTATAAACCATTCATACTCATTGGGCCATTGCCCTAGTTCAAAACATTGTCAACATGTGACTAGACATTTCACTTAAACATTTTCACAAACACTTTGTGTACATACCATTATCAAGACCAAATTCATGGTAGAATTCATAAGACCCATTTGTTAAACCCCAAACAACAAGCACCCACATATGCAAATCATCGCCAATAACATGTATACACACAAGTCTAAGTAAGATAAAACATTATTCATCATTAAGCAACAAAACCCTTATCATTTGAATTCAAAATCACCATTTCAATTACTAATCCATGTGTAAGATACATGGTTTTTGAGTTATTTAAAAAGGGATAGAGTTGCATGCCTTAAGCAAGATGATCCACTAAGGAACTTAACTCCTCTTTTCCTCTAGAGACCACCCTTAAAAACCTAGCCTCTCAACTTCAAAGATGTGTTTGAGGGAGTATTTAAAATGTTTGGTCCACTCAAAAATGTGTTTTAGAAGGCCACAAAAACTTATATAGTAAGGGGACTTTAGGGTTTTGGGGTAGGATATGACTATAAATCCCTTGACTTAAAAGCTGAAAAGTGACCTTCCAGGTGGGTACGACTCACTTGAGTCAATTATACCCTAGGGTATGAGTGTTGTACCCTAGGCTTCACCTAGGACTCATACACTGCCTAAGGTATGATCACACATCCTAGACTCGTATCCAAAGGGTACGACTAGTGCCCTAAACCGTACCCTCAACTTGTACCATAAATATTCCACTTAAGTTCAAGGCAACACTTTATACAACTAGGTTAGGTACGACTCGTACCCTAATGTACAATTGAGGAAAGTCTAACTCGTACCTAGGACAGTGAGTAATACCTACCTTACTGCCTAGGGTATGTGAGGGGGTAACCAAGTTGTATCTATGGGGTATGACTAATACCCTAACTCATACCTTGTCCAATGATTTCAAATGAGGATATTTTCTCATGGTTTAAAGCCAAGGTGTTTCAATTCTCCTCTACTTGGATCATTTTTCCTCGAATGATGGGTAAGGAAAACATAAACACAAGTTAATACACATCAACTAACCTTTTAACAATTTGAAAACAAGCACACAACAAAGATACAACACACGTCACAATCATTATTAATTATCCATTCATTTCATAGACTACAGGACTCAAACCCATTACTTATCCAAGACACTTGTTCAATTCAAAACTTTAGATGTTAACCTATCCTTCATCATCATACTTGTTCAATGAAAAGTTTAGGAACTCAAACCCATTGTCTAACAAAGACATAATTCAAGGCAAAAATGATTAGCACATACCTCATTCACGAGTCTCCAGAATGGCAAACAAATGTGGATACTTAAACTTCATGTCCTCCTCCGCCTCCCAAGTAACTTTCTCAGACTTTTGGTTCCTCCATAGAACCTTCACCGAAGCCACTTTTTTTTGTTCGGAATTGGCAAACTTGACGATCTAAGATCCACACTGGGATCTCCTCATAGGACAAGAAGTCCAAAATACCAACCCCCTCTAAGGGAACAATCAATGAAGGATTATCCACACATTTTCGCAACATAGAGACATGGAAAACTGGGTGAATGGAGTTCAAACTAGAAGGTAACTCCATGGCATAGGCAACATTTCCAACCCTTTTCAAAATCAAGTAGGGACCAACATACCGGGGATAAAGCTTCCCCTTCTTACCAAATAGCATTACTTTCTTTATGGAAGATACCTTAAAGAAAACCCAATCGCCAAATTTAAAATCTAAGTCCCTACGCCTCACATCCGCATAGGACTTTTTGCAATTTTGAGAAGTTCTTAACCTATCACGAATCGCCTTCACCTTCTCTAAGGCTTAGTGAACTAAATTAGGGCCAAGTAACCCATCCTCGCCAACTTTATACCACTCAATCGGAGAATGGCATCTCCTACCATGCAATACCTCAAAAGGGGCTATGCCAATGCTAGAGTGGTAACTATTGTTATAGGTGAATTCAATCAAAGGCAAGTGGTCATACCAACTACCACCATAATCAATCACACAAGCCCATAATATATCCTCTAATGTTTGGATAGTCCTTTTTGCTTGTCCATCCATCTGTGGGTGGAAAGCAGTACTAAGGCACACCTAGTCCCTAAACCTTTTGGGAATGACTTACAAAAGTGAGATAAAAATGAAGGACCATGATCTGAATAATGGAAATTGGAGCACCATGCAATTTCACAATCTCCGTAAAATACAACTTAGCATAATCCTTTGCCAAAAAATTTATCCTCACGAGCAAGAAGTGAGAGGACTTGGTCATCCTATCAACAATGATCCAAATAGAATCACATTGATTCTGAGATTAGAGAAGACCGATAACGAAATCCATATTAATCGCCCCCCACTTTCACTTAGGCAGGGCAATCTCTTGGTCAAGCCTTTGGGCCTCATGTGCTCAACTTTCACTTGTTGACTCACCATACACTTATCTACATAACTATCCACATCTCAATTCATATTACCCCACCAATAAAACTCTCTAAGATTATGATACATCTTTGTAGAACCGGGATGTATAGCATACTGAGATTCATAAGCCTCGGCCATAATCCTTTCCCTCAATCTATCGATTTCAGGAATACATAACCTACCTTGGTACCTCAAGATACCATCATCACTAATCACAAAGTCATCAACCTTCTGTTGACCCACATTACCCTTGATCTTCATCAAATCGGGATCCAATACTTGCTTTTTCTTTACCTCAACAACAAGAGACGATTGAGATACTGAATGCAAAAATACACCATCATCCTCGAAGTTCGTGAGATGAACTTCAAGATTAGCCAAACGGTGAATGTCCTTCACCAATTCCCACTTATCCTTATCCATATGGGCTAAGCTTCCCATAGACAATCTACTAAGAGCATCGGCGACTACATTGGCTTTAACCGAATGGTAATAAAGACTCATATCATAGTCTTTCAACAACTCAAGCCACCTCCTCTGTCAGAGATTCAACTTCTTTTGAGTAAATACATACACAATATTCTTATGATCGGAAAATATGTCAACATGAACTCCATAGAGATAATGTTTCCAAATCTTTAAAGCATAAACCACGGCTAACAATTCTAAGTCATGAGTAGGGTAGGTTTTCTTATGAACTTTCAATTGCCTAGAAGCATAGGCTACCACCCCACCATGTTGCATCAGTACTCAACTAAGCCCAATACGAGAAGCATCACAATAGACTACAAAACCATCACTACCCTCGAGCAAGGTCAAAATCGGTGCCGAAGTCAATTTATCTCTCAACTTCTTAAAACTACCCTCATACGCATCCGACTACAGGAACTTAAACTTTTTTTGGATCAACTTTAGTCAAAGGGGCAGCTATAATAAAAAACTCTCCACAACCCTCCTATAATAACTGGTAATACCTAAGAAGCTCTAAATATCGGTTAGAATCACAGGCCTAGGCCATTTTTTAACCGCCACAACTTTTTGAGGATCTACCATAATCCCTTCATTAGAGATAAAATGACTAAGAAAGGTCACAACTTTCAACCAAAACTTGCACTTAGAGAACTTGGCATACAAATGATGATCCCTCAAAGTTTGCAACACGGCACAAAGGTGATCAATATTATCCACCTTACTCCCTAAGGATGGAGGGGGTATACAGCGAAAAAAGCATTGAAGGGGTAGGATCACCCTAGGCCTTTTTTTAGTCCACTCTCTCTTAGAAAACGGAGCTGCTTGAAAGCAGATTTCAAAATTACATAGGTGAATGTAGAGATCACCGGTATCCTTGCTTTCCCTTAATAGTCCGAGGGGAACAGAATGAGAAGTCTTCGTTCATTCAACGGCATTACCGACCGTTCAGAGGCCGCAGCGGCACTACCATAGGAAAGCCCGCCCTCGCTAGCTAACATAGAAAGATCAGTGAAGATAATGACAAACAAGTCCAAGAACTAATGGAAGACCCTATTCATCAAATCCATAAATGTCGTCGGGGCATTGGTCAACCCAAATGACATAAGTAAAAACTCATAGTGACTATACCAAGTTCTAAAAATGGTCTTAGGCATATCCACTTCCCTAATCTTAATTTGATGATATTCCAACCTAAGATCAATTTTAGAGAAACACTTCCTACCTTAAAGTTGATCAAATAAATCATCGATCCTAGAAAGAGGATATTTATTCTTAATGGTCACTTTGTTCAACTAATGATAATCGATGCACATATAAAGGGAACCATCCTTCTTGTGCACAAATAACACAGGAGCACCCCAAGGAGAAACACTAGTACAGATAAAACCTTTATCTGAAAGGTCTCTCAATTGCTCCTTAAGCTCTTTTAGCTCTATTGGAGCCATTCTATAAAGAGAGATGGAAATCAGAAGAGTGTTTGGAATAATATCAATAGTAAAATCAATTTTTCTATCAGGAGGAATACCGGGAAGATCATCGGGGTAAACCTCGATAAACTCATTAACTATGGTAATGGATTATAAGGAAGGACTTTTCGAGTTAGAATCCTTAACTCGAACCAAATGATATAAACACCCCTTTGAGATTAACCTTTGGTCTTTAAGATACGAAATGAACTTCCCCTTAGGCACTGAAGAACCCCCTTCCCCTACAATGTCCAGCTCATTAGGGAATTTAAATATGACCCTACAGGCCTGACAATATAAGGAAGCATAGCATGAATGCAACCAATCCATCCCCAGAATAACAATAAAATTGACCATGTCCAACTCTATCAAGTCTATAAGAGTTGCTCTACTACTAACAGATACCACACACCCCCTATAGACCCTTTTAACAACCACTGAGTCTCCTACTAGGGTAAAAATAGAAAAAAAATAGACAGACTCACAGGACCAAAACCAAGATGCACAACCACAAATGGAGTCACATAAGATAAGGTAGACCCTAGATCAAGCAAGCAATACAAATCTCGATATAAGAGTTTCAACGTACCTGTAACCACATCCAGAGATGCCTCAGAATCCTGGCGGGTAGCAAGTGCATACAAGTGATTCTGGCTAATGCCAGTGCTAGAAACAGAAGCTGAAGAAAAAATAGCACCCTTTGATACAGGAGTAGATGAAGTAGCCATAGAGGCCCTGTTGGCCCAATAAGCCGCTAGAAAAGGGAAATATCGTTGCAAGTACCCAATCTAACCACATTTAAAACATTTGTTGTGACCCTTCTCACACTAACCACAATGAGGCTGACCATAGAATCTACAAGGTGTATAGGATGGAGCCGACTAAGCTCCGCCAAACTAAGTGTCACGCCTTAAATCTTATTGGGGCATACAGGCACCCATAGCCGTAAAGGCCCAAGAGAACCAATTCATAACCTTGTACGTCCCATGCATGTAACTATGACAACCAAAGGTTCTGACAAACATGATATTATGTATTGATGAGAATAATTACACATGCAAGCATGAACTAATATATACGATACTTGGCCGTTGGATCCACCACGTCTAGAGACAAGATAGTACCATAACTTTACATTAGTCTACAAAGCCTCTAAAAGATACATAGACTTAGTTAGGGTTGGGACAAACCCCTGCCCTACTCTTGGCCTACTGCATAATACCAAAATATATGGAACAGACTCAGGAAGCCCCGAAGTAATCTGGAGCTCACCAATAGCAGCTGGATATCCTGGGATCCTATTGAGGAGGCGCGTTTGACGAAGTACCTATGCCTATAGCATCAAATATAGGTCCCCTATAAGGGGAATCAGTACAAAAATATGTACTGAGTATGCAAGGCGAACGAGTAACAATACATGATACAAAGGCTCAATAGAAATTAGATACAAGTGTATAAGTAGTACTAGTAGACTACCTTTATATATACTTGTGGGACTATGTACATTACGTTCCTTTCTTTATTTTTACCTTTCTTACTTCATAAATTTTGTAAGCCATATATAATGCAAATGACCAGTTGTTCAGTGGTAAATAGATAAATTAGGATCGACCTATACTAGGCTTACACCCCTGAGCTTCCACCTACATATAAAGATTGGGATCGGCCCATGCTAGGCTTATGCCCCTGAGCTTCCACTCATTTGCAGATTTGCGTTACTTAGTTTATTTAGCCTTTGAGATTGTTACTTTGGTGGTCACAATATTATGGTACCTTGAAATAATAATCTGCCACTAAGAGACATGTAAATGGGCACTTAATATAGCAACAATGAGGTTGGGAGCTGTTGGCACACAAATGAAGTATTTAGGAGTTGAAAATAACACATGGGTCTTATTTGAGTAAACGGAGAACTTCTAAAATTTTCAAATAAAGATAGGTGTGCAGGTTTAATAATAAGCATGTATTGATGTATTTTGACATGTTAAAGAATAAGAACAAGGCCATTGGCTTCATGGGATATAATACATTGCTATTATATGTCACTTGTTACAAGATAACTGTGGAAACTTACTAGATGGAACAAATGTTCAATTTCATGCCAAAGAGTACAAAATGGAGTATGCCTTACATACCTGGTTGTACAACTTCAATACCAGCCCAACTCAACTTCCCGCCCTTTTAAATTACTAATCTATAATGAAATATATGAAAAACTAATATTAGCAACCAACCGTCACATTTTGGCTATTTAACTTCACCAAACTAGTGGCTGGGAAGTAAGCCCTTAGTTTATCAATAAAGGGTGTCACTTTAACCCTCTTATAACCCAATTACATCCATATACCATACATATTCATGTAATATCCCCCGACATAACTTTGGCTTCATTATACTTTCCAACCAATACATAAAACGAAAAGAGCAATTGACGTACACAATCATTAATTTGATGGTGTATCACCACACCCATCTTCTATAATTCAATACAAACTAATCATACCTTTCCCCAGTAGCAACTGGCAGCCCCCAACGCAAACACACAAAACAGTCTGCAAACAATACCCCAATCGTCCTTTAATAGCAACTAAGTATGTGCAATCCTCTACCAACACATGTATATGGAAAAAGGAAAAAAGTGGACAGCAACCATACCTTGATTTCCTTGGTAGTTCAGTATCTTAATGTGTATCTCTTCAATAGCTTAATCCCTTCACACATACACCAAAAGAGAAAAGAGAAATCCCTTAATAATGAAGAACAATGGACTACCCAAACTTATAGAGAGGGCTGTCCGTAAATTAATCTTGAAGAACACATAGTTTCCTTAGTACAAAATCATGAATTGTTCACTTACCTTTAGCTTGGAAGGAAGGTAAATCCCAATAACCCTTGTGAAAGTATAGGGTTGCTTCATATGTAAGAGAGAACAAGAGAGAAAAATCTAGAAAGTTGGAATTTTTTTGTCTAAGTTAAAAATAAGCAAAGTTTGCTGATTTCAATCCATATAAAGGAGCTACTCTTTGGTCGACTTTATTTTTTTGGCCTATATTTTATCAAGTAAATGATGTATGTACTTGCCCAATATATTGGGCTTTTGTGTATCCAAAGTTATTGGCCCTTAACTACCCATTTTTCCTCCTTTTCTTTTCTTTAACTTGCGCCTTGGTAGATTTGAGTATTGGCCCCTTTTCTCTATTTTATTTCTCTTTTATTTAATTTTGGGCTCAAATGAGTACATTAATATAAGCCCAAATCTGGTCCATAGCCATAGGTCCATTAATTTGGTCCAAATAGCTCAAGTAGGTGACTCACCTACTAGCTTAATTAAGTCAAGCAAGCACCTCAATATTTTTATTCCATTTTCAGCTCTTAATTCCTTTAATCTAACCTTCAACTTATACACACTTGGTCATTCTAAACTTCAGATTCAAATACTAACTTATTATCCCAAGTTTAAATAGTTGTATCGACGTTAACTTGGTCGCATCACATTAAACTGTATGGGCAACATCTATAATTCTATCTACGCCTTTAATACTTGAATAACAAATCTCATCCGTTACCTATACGACAAGGATATACTAAGTTCTATATAATTAGAACAAGTACAAGCAAAATACGAGATGTTACATCCTTCCCCCTTAAAGACATTCATCCTCGAATGTTAGTATAACTGTCCAACCAACACAATTTCAAGCCTAAGTTTAATATCCCTATTATTACATAGTACCTATATATTACACTTACTTGTTATTGCTCTAATACAACATCTTGGACTTTTTCTTCTTATTTGAACAAATAGGGGTACTTGGATGTCATCGTTTCTTCAGTTTTCCATGTTATCTCTTCTATTGTTGGTTTCCCTAAAGCACTTTTATTAAATCCATTTCTTTATTCCTTAACTTCTTAACTTATCGGTCTAGGATAGCAATAGGTATTTCTTCGTAGGTGAGATATTCCGTAACTTGTACATCTTCAGTAGGAGTAATATGAGATGGATCTCACATACACTTTCAAAGCTTTGAGACGTGAAATACTGGATGGACTGTTGAGAGCTATTGGGGTAGTTCTAATTTATAAGCGACTTGGCCAAACCTCCGAGTAACCATGTATGGGCCTATATAACGTGGACTTAGTTTTCCTTTCTTACCAAATCTCATAACCCCCTTCATTGGTGACACATTCAAGAATACCAATCACCTATAGCAAACTTTAGCCCCCTTCTTCTAACATCTGCATATGACTTGTGTTGACTTTGGGCTATTTTTAGCTGCTGTTGGATCACTTAACCTTTTCCATAGCTTAATAAACAAGATCTGGCCCAAACAAGGCAGTGTTACCCGCTTCAAACTATCCAATTGGTGAACTACACTTTCTTCCGTACAAAGCTTCATATGGTGACATTTTGATACTTGAATGATAACTATTGTTGTAGGCAAACACGATGAGAGGTAAATGATCATCCCAACTACCTTTAAAGTCCAATACA
>NC_061121.1:102682271-102690709 GCF_002878395.1 Capsicum annuum | reverse complement strand
TTCACCAATCGGCATAGATACCTCAAGTGACTTAACTAGCAATTCTGGTATTCTTTTGAACTTTCCAGCAACCAATGGAGTGACATATGATAATGTAGAACCCGAATCAACTAATACATATACATTATGTGAAAAGATGGACAATGTACCTGTAACCACATCTGGAGAAGCCTCTAAATTTTGTTGATCCGTTAGAGAATATGTACGATTTTGAACTCCACTAGAGCTAGCTACTCCTTTAGCACCTCTACCATGACCCATATGCTGTACACCTCTACTTGAATAAGGAATCGATGATGACGATGCAATGCTTGATCCAGTAGGTCGTGCCATACCACCTATGCCCCTTTGAGGGCATTCTCTCATCATATATCCTAACGTATAACACCAAAAACAAACATTTGTCTTGAACTGACATACACCTAAATGAAGCTTTCCACATTATTTATATGGCTGTTGAGGAGGTCTTAATTGGCTCATACTCCTTTTCTCTTAATACCCCACTATTTGTAAACTCTGAATCTCACTTCTTTGCCCAAACTGGTTGCCTTTAATCACTTGAAACTATGGTGGAGCACTAGCTGTAGAATAAGAAGATAATGGCCTAGGTGGTCTATTAGTAAACCGAGGCCTAAACTCTCCTTGGGATGCCATGAACTACCCCGTACATCCGGCCCTCTTGGAATATCCTCTTTCCAATTCTTGTATTCTTCTCCTTTGCCTGTGATCCTCCATTTTTTATGCAAAAGGTTGTATCCTTGCTATGTCCATATCTTTGTTCAAAGCAGCAATAGTAAAATCTCTAACAAAATATGGATACAACCTATCCATATATCGATGAACTATATCATCCATAGTAGTTACAACATTACGAGCATACCTAGACAAGGAGTTAAATTAAAGGCTGTACTCCCTCACACTCATATTCCCCTGGCGAAGATTCAAGAACTGATCTACATGAGCCTCTCGAATCTCGAATGGAAGGTAATGATCAAGAAATGCCTCTTTGAACTCTTTCCAAGCAGCTGAAGGTGCATCAATACCCCTAAATCGTTTCCAGTCTTCATACCAAAATATAGACTCCCCTTTGAATCTATATGCTGCTAGCTCAACTGTCTCTTTACCTGATACATGCATGGCCTCTAGAGCCCTTTGGATTTGATCAATAAAGTCCTGTGGGTCTTTATTAAGATTTGATCCGGTGAACGTGGGAGGATCTAATTTAAGAAAATCCTGCATTCGTAGGCTAGCTGCCCTATCTGCACTACTAGAACCTGTGGTTGGAATGGCTTGTCCTTGAGCTTGTCCAACAACTATAAGAGCCAATAATTGAGCTGCATTTCTTAGATCTTGGTCTATAGCATTGGTAGGTGGTTCTGAGGATGCAGTTCTTCTCCTTCTTAGATCTTCTGGAGATAGAAGAGTAGAAGAAGTTTGGGACATAAACTCAGCTTGAGCCTCGCTTTGATCAGCTCATCTAGGTGGTAATTTGCTGGTCCTTTCCCCGGCAGCCATGTCTATCTGCTTACCTGTATTCTTACTCCTTTTGTAATCGGCATCTTTACTATAATTATGAGTTTACTTACAACATGGGCTCTATTGCACGATCTAAGATATGAAGAAAAAGAGACAACCCCTAAATGTCCCATAGCCTTCTATTTAAAGATGTGGTGCACAACATGCCTATAAACAAGACTCTATATAGACACGACTTTGTAGACACCCTAGGATGACCTGCTCTGATACCACTTTTGTCATGCCTCAAATCTTATTGGGGCGGACAGGCACCCGTAGCCGTATAGGCTCGAGAGAACCAATTCATAACCTTGTACTTTCCATGCATGTAACTATGACAACCAAAGGTTCTGACAAACATGATATTATGTATCGATGAGAATAATTACACATGCAAGCATGAACTGATATATACGACACTTAGCTATTGGGGCTACCATGTTTAGAGATAAGACACTACCATAACTTTACATTAGACTACAAAGCCTCTAAAAGATACATAGGATTAGTTAGGGTCGGGTCAAACCCCCGCCCTACTCTTGACCTACTGCACAATACCAAAATATATGAAATAGACTCAGAAAGCCCCGACGCAATTTGGAGCTCACTAATAGCAGCTGGATATCCTGGGCTCTTACTGAGGAGGCGCGTTTGCCAAAGTACCTGTGCATATAGCATGAAATATAGGTCCCCTATAAGGGAAGTCAGTACGAAAATATGTACTGAGTATGCAAGGCAGACTAGTAACAATACAAGATATAAAGGCTCAATAGAAATCAGATACAAGTGTACAAGTAGTACTAGTAGACCACCTTTATATATACTTGTGAGACTACGTACATTAAGTTCCTTTCTTCATCTTTACCTTTCTTACTTCATAATTTTTGTAAGCCATATATAATGCAAATGACCAGCTGATCAGTAGTAAATAGATAAATTAGGATCGGCCCATGCTAGACTTACGCCCCTGAGCTGCCACCTACATATAAAGATTGGGATCGGCCCATGCTAGGCTTATGCTCCTGAGCTTCCACCCACATATAAAGGTATCAAGATCAGCCCATGCAAGGCTTATGCCCCTGAGCTGCCACTCATTTAAAGATTTGTGTTACTTAGTTTATTTAGCCTTTGAGATTGTTACTTTGGTGGTCACAATATTATGGTACCTTGAAATAATAATCTGCCACTAAGAGACATGTAAATGGGAACTTAATGCAACAACAATGAGGTAGGGAGCTGTTGGTACACAAATGAAGTATTTAGGAGCTAAAAATAACACATGGGTCTTATTTGAGTAAACGGAGAACTTCTGAAATTTTCAAATAAAGATAGGAGTGCAGGTTTAATAATAAGCATGTATTGAGGTGTTTTGACATGTTAAAGAGTGGCAAAAAGGTCATTGGCTTCATGGGATATAATATGCTGCTATTATGTGTCACTTGTTACAAGATAACCTTGGAAACTTACTAGATGTAACAAATGTTTGATTTTATGCCAAAGAGTACAAAATAGAGTATGCCTTACACACCTAGTTTTACAACTCCAATACTAGCCCAACTTGACTTCCCGCCCTTTTAGATTACTTATCTACAATGAAATATATGGCAAACTATTATTATCAACCAACTATCACATTTTGGCTATTTAACTTCACCAAACTAGTGGCCGGGAAGTAAGCCCTTAGTTTATCAATAAAGGGTGTCACTTTAACCCTCTTATACTCCAATTACATCCTCATACCATACATATTCATATAATATCCCCTGATACAACTTTGGCTTCATTACACCTTCCAACCAATACACAAAACAAAAATAGCAATTGACGTACACAATCATTAATTCGGTGGTGTATCACCACACCTATCTTCTATAATTTACAAACTAATCACACCTTTCCCCAATAGCAACCGGGAAGCCCCCAACACAAACACAAAAAACAGTCCGCAAACAACACCCCAATCGTCCTTTAATAGCAACCAAATATGTGCAATCCTCTACCAACACATGTATATAGAAAAAGGACAAAAATGGATAGCAACCATACCTTGATTTCCTTGGTAGTTTAGTATCTTAATGTGTATCTCTTCAATAGATTAGTCCCTTCACACATACACCAAAAGAGAAAAGAGAAATACCTTAATAACTAAGAATAATGGACTGCCCAAACTTATAGAGAGGGCTGTCCGTAAATTAATCTTGAAGAACACATAGTTTCCTTAGTACAAACTCATGAATTATTCACTTACCTTTAGCTTGTAAGAAAGGTCAATCCAAAGAACCCTTGTGGAATTATAGGGTTGCTTCATAGCCAAGAGAGAACAAGAGAGAAAATCCTAGAAAGTTGGAATTTTTTTGTCTAAGTTAAAAATAAGCAAAATTTGTTGATTTCAATCCGTATAAAGGAGCTGCTCTTTAGCCGACTTTTTTGACCCTTTTTGGCCTATATTTTATCAAGTAAATGATGTATCTATTTGCCCAATATATTGGGCTTTTGTGGATCTAAAGTTATTGGGCCTTAGCTACCCATTTTTCCTCCTTTTCTTTACTTTAACTTGGGCCTTGGCAAATTTGAGTTTTGGACCTTTTTCTCCATTTTATTTCTCTTTAACTTAATTTTGGGCTCAAATTGGTACATTAATATAAGCCCAAATCTGGTCCATAGCCATGGGTCCATTAATTTGGTCCAAATAGCTCAAGTAGGTGACTCACCTACTAGCTTAATTAAGTCAAGAAAGCACCTCAATATTTTGTTCCATTTTCAACGCCTAATCCCTTTAATCTAACCTTTAACTTATACGGACTTGGTCACTTTAAACTTCAGATTCAAATAATAACTTACGATCCCAAGTTTAAATAGTTGTATCGACGTTAACTTGGTCGCATCACATTAAACTGTACGGGCAACATCTATAATTCTATCTACGCCTTTAATACTTGCATAACAAATCTCATCCGTTACCTATACCAAAAGGCTATACCAAGTTCTATATAATTAGAACAAGTACAAGCAAAATACGGGATGTTACACTAAGATTGGGCACCAGTGCTCTGAACCCACCACTAAACTGAGACCGACGATCACCCAACGACTTTGGGTAAGGAATACTAGCTGAGGAGAACGAGCTCGAACTCCCCCACTTCTTACTAAGCCACTTACCCCCATTTTTACCACTATGCTCTGAAGTTCTAAACTTTTTCCTTTTCCTTTCACTAAACTCTATTTGTCTCTTTTTCTCTTCTTCCAATTATTGCATATACATGATCAACCTAGAGATATCCATATTTTTGATCAATAAGGCCGCATTGCTCTCAAGCACCAACTCGTGGGATAATTTCGAGACAAACTTATGCATCCTAGCTCTCATGCTAGAAATCATCTCGGGAGCATACCTCGACAATTGATAGAATTTCAAGGCATACTCCTAAACAAACATCCTCCCTTGCTTCAAGATCACAAACTCCTCCATTTTTTCCTCAACTCCTAAGGAAAGAAGCGGTCTAAGAAAGCCTCGGAGAAATCCTCCGACATAGCGGGACTAGAATCTATACCCTTAGATAACTCCCACCCTTTCTACCATTGGTACGCTATATCCTTTAATTGGTAGGAAGTAAACTCAACGGCCTCAGTCTTTGAAGCATGCACAATTTAAAAAATATTCTCTATTTTATCAATGAAGCCTTGAGGATCCTTCTCAACCTTCGTACCCATGAACATAGGAGGGTTCAACCTCATAAATTTTCTAACTCTTGTGGCTTCAGAAGAAATAGTAGCTGAAGAACTACACTCTGATTGAAAGGCTACCACTTGAGTCATGAGCTTGATAGAGCAGCGATACTCAGCATTAGTAGCATCCCCTTGAGGTGACTGAGGGGGAAGGTTACTCTTATGGTCGAGGTTAGTGGGGACAGGTGAAACCCTACGAGGATGGTCAAATGCTGCAACTCTAGCTCGGGTATAAACCCCAAAAGTTAGATGAGCTCCATCCAGAGGGCCCTCAATCGGGGCTAAGGTGTTTACCTAAGTATCAGATCTCCTTAGAGGGATGATCCGAAAGATAAACAGACAAAAATCAAAGGAATCCAAGAACTTAGACACTATAGCTTGAGATTGAAATACAAGAAAGGGGAAACATTCCTAAATGTCTCGTAGCCCCTCTCTTATAAGTATGACGTACTTCATACCTATAAAAGAGAGTCTACTTGACATAACATTGTGGACACCCAACTGACAGTAAACCTAGGCTCTGATACCAACTTGACACGCCCTGATATCGGGCTATGTTGTATGGGCATCTCAAGCCCAACTTAAACCGGAGATCACCCTGTTAACCCAACCCAATCATTATACCAAATCACAATTGTCGGATAAACTCCAAATATATATCAAGGTAGAAAAAATTAAGACTAATAGTCAATACCTAAACTCATAAATATCAACATTCTAACTAACACACCCAAGTCCACAGTCGTTCATAATGCCTCTACATAAATCTGAAGTCTATATAAGTGTATGTCGGGATATGCCCCAGACAATAGTAAAAACCAAATACAAGATAAGTCTATGTCATAAGATAAGAACTCTAAAATGCATGACTTTCGGAGTATGGAAGCTCACCACTTCAATGTCAATCATATGAACCGCTCGAATGCCTGTCACTACGCAGGAAGAAAAAAAGATGCTCTAACCTCTATGTCGCGTGGGGACATAGTATCTGGATATGGTTAGTGGTTGGAGCACTATCATGTAATTTAAGGATAAGGATAAAATAGCATTATCGTTTAAAGTAAAGTCATTTCACCATGTTCAACCATATTTACATACGTAATCATTTATGTATATATATATATATACATATATATAACATGTTCATAATGTGTCACAAGTAAACAAGACTTAGCAACATTCTCAATATACTGATTCACATGCCATGTGGTGGAGGACTTCAACTTTCCACACGTATAGATTCAAATAAATCTTATTAGGAAAGGGACTTTAACCCCATGCATTATCATTAGACTAGGGACTTTAACCGCACACATTCGTTGGGCAAATGACTCTAACCTTATACCTTTTTTAATTGGCATGGGACTCTAACCTCATGTATTTTTCATTAGGCTAGGGACTCTAACCTTAATCCTTATTAGATAGGGGACTCTAACCCAAAATAAGGTCATTCAGCGTGGGACTCTAACCATACGTAATATTAGTTAGGGGACTCTAACCCAAAGCCAGCACATTTAAGCAAGGGACTCTAACCTCTAGCATTTTCATTAGGCAAGGGACTCTAACCTCAAGTCGTATTAGATAGGCCAAGGACTTTAACCACAAGCCATCACGACTATCATTAGTCAATATTGGGACTCTAACCCTTTGTCCATACATCGATATTCATTCAGTTTAACACTTAGGGACTCTAATCCACTTAACTAATTCCACACCACACATGACTCTTATGGTCACTTGTCATTCAAATATTTTATTAGGCCAATGCCTTAATTCAATTCAATTTATGGTCATCAAGACCCTTACGAGCCATTCATACCTCATTGGCTATCTCACATCCTTTTAGTCCAACATAATCCAATTTTATGTTGGGGACTTTAACCCCTCTTTAGCCATCATAATAACAAGATCATAAATTAAAAAATTACATGCCCAACAATATCATTACAATACCACTTATCATTCATTCATACTCATTGGGTCATTTCCCTAGTTCAAATCATTATCAACATGTGACTAGACATTTTCACAAACACCTTGTGTGCATACCATTATCAAGACCAAATTCATGGTAGAATTCATCAATATAAGGATTACTCAAGACCCATTTATTAAACCCCAAACAATAAGCACCCATATATACAAACCATTGTTAATAACATGTATACACACAAGTCTAAGCAAGAACAAATATTACTCATTATTAAGCAACAAAACCCTTATCATTTGAATTCAAAATCACTATTTTTAATTATTAATCCATGTGTAAGATACATGTTTTTGAGTTATTTTACAAGGGATAGAGTTTCATGCCTTAAACAAGATGATCCTCCAAGGAAATTAACTCTTCTTTGCCTCTAGATAACCACCCTTGAAACCCTAGCCTCCCAATCTTCAAAGATGTGTTTGAGAGAGTATTTAGGATATTTGATCCACTCAAAAATGAGTTTAAGAAGGCCACACACAATTATATAGTAATGGGACTTTACGGTTTTGGGGTAGGAAATGACTATAAAACCCTTGACTTAAAAGCTGAAAAGTGGCCTTATAGGTGGGTATGACTCACTTGAGTAAATCATACCCTAGGGTACGAGTGATAACCTAACTCGTACCCTAGGATTTACCTAGGACTCATACACTACCCAAGGTATGATCACACACCCTAGACTCATATCCAAAGGGTACGACTAGTGCCCTAAGACATACCCTCAACTCGTACCACAAATTGTAACGCCCCAAAATAGGGTCTCGAGATGTCACACGGTGCTTAGGATCATAAATGACCCCAAGCTAACCCTTCTACTAGCATAACTCATAAGCAACTGAACAAAAAGTATAAATCTATACAAATCTGCGGAAAATAACTCTTTTCTGATAGATACAAAACTAAATTTACAATATTACAACCAAAACTGAAACATAGTACATCACCTTCTACTGACTGTCTATGAAGCCTCTACTAGTACTGACTGTTGGTAGCCGGGTCATGACTCCCAACTAACACAACTCAATACGACTGAATAAAGAAAATACAACACTTCTCGAACTGTATAACTAACTCAAGCCCTTGAATCAAAAAGACTCATCACCTACTGACTGGGTGCCGTGAACTGACTGGATTTGAAGATGTACACTATACCTTGTACCTATATTTTGAGAAAATGTAGCCCACATATTCGTATGTGGGCTACATTTTC
>NC_061121.1:102607430-102682171 GCF_002878395.1 Capsicum annuum | reverse complement strand
TATAACTAACTCAAGCCCTTGAATCAAAAAGACTCATCACCTACTGACTGGGTGCCGTGAACTGACTGGATTTGAAGATGTACACTATACCTTGTACCTATATTTTGAGAAAATGTAGCCCACATACGAATATGTGGGTCAGTACCATAGAAACGTACCGAGCATATGGGGGTGCAATGCATATATAAAATAATATCTTAATATCATTACAGTTTATAAAATTATGCATGCTGATATAAATGACTCACTCAGCTCGAATTAAAATCATCATAATCATAAGAGAGTAAAATATCTCAGGTGAAACATGTGAGTCATCATAATAAATATCAATTCAATTCCATCTCGATTCCAAATCATCAAACCAATCAAATCCCATAACAATTCTCTTTGGAATATATGTTCATTAAATCTTTCGAAAACAATGACTTTCTCAAACTCCATCTTTCAAACAAATATGTTTTCATCGTAGATAGAAGAATAATACTTTTCATATTAGATAGGAGAATACACACACATACATTGGGAGTCTCTTACAATCGACATAAACCATGTAAGCTACATGGAGTCCAACGTCTAACCCACGTTGGGGAGAGCTATCCTATCCTTGCCATTGGAGTAGGACCTTAATCTTTTATTCACTAGTGATCACTATATATAAATCAGCCTCAGGCTCACAACCTACGGGGGCACGTAGTTCTAGGGAAGTACCAATCCTGCTATACCTCCCGCTCGGTGCTAAAGACTACTCCCTGACTTAGCTCAAATCTTTTCAAAAGAAAATCCACTAATAAATATTTCAACAATTCACAATGGGAGCCATCATGATACCCCTTTCATAATAAATCAATAAAAGTGGATTTCTTTTCTCATCTCGGTTTCAAAAACAACCCTCTTTACGATCAAAAGGTCAAAGCTTCTTTATCATCTCAAATTATTTAATCTCAAGGTGTTTATAACACATGATTTTCTCAAAATAATAATCTCAAATAGGGTTCCAAAAACCCATACATCAATATCACCATAAAACCTTCCAAAGTTTCATACTTTATGACATAAGCACAAAAATAATCACTTAAAACTTAAAATTTCAGCTTTATAGTCATACATCTTGGTAAAATAAATTAGCTTTGGGATTCAAATCTCATTGTGCTTATAGCACATAATTTCTCAAAGTACAATCCCAATTAGGACTCAAGGTCTCATACATCCAAATCATATTAAATTTTCTCAAGATTCATGCTTTTCATCATAAATATATATAACTTACTTTAAAATCTGAAAAATTCAGCTTTATGTACAAAACTGTCATCATTCTAATTCAATTCAACTTCCAATACATAGAGAGTACTATAATCTCATGTAAAACCATATAGGGTATAAATTCATGCTTCAAATTCATATCAAAACAAGTAAAATCATGTATATTCATAAAAGACAAATCAATTTGGGCACAAGAACGAAAGGGTGTTCTTGTTGAAAACCCCACATACCTTAAACTTGAAGCTTTGAATGAACTCTTGACCTTGGGACTCTATTCGTGAAAATAATGAGTGTTTCTTGTAGCCCTCGGAATGGGGATTATGAATCTCAGAGAATTATTAAAAACTCATGGTTGAATCTTGAGATATTTGAATTTTTAGGTTGAAACCCTAATGAATGTTCTTGGTGATTTTGAGAGAAAGTAAACTTATTTTGGTGTTATGGGAGTTTAATCCCATGTTATAGACATATATAGGGGTGTTTTTGGCACTTGGAACTGACTTACGCAGCGCCCAAGTAATTGCACAAGCCAGGTTGGGCGGCGCCTAACCAATCATCTAAGTTTGGTTGGGCGGCGCCTAACCAATCGCATACCCTTACTGTCTCTCACGAAAATGGGCATAACTCTTCGCTCGGGTATCGAATTTTTGCGAAATTGGTATTGTTGGAAAGATAATTAAATTATCTATAACTTGATAGGTCTTGGGATGAAAAATTCCATGTATATTAACAGATTTACACGTTTGAAGTTGATCCTTAAAGAATCAAATGTCAAACTTTGGATGAATCAATTGGTCTTAGCTCAACTTTGTTCTAGGTCATCGCTATGAAAATTTTTCACCTCTAAACTACTCCATAGACTAGGATAATGATCATACAACTTGTATTCACATTCAAATTATTTGGATTAGAGCTTAGACGCGCAGGAACGACGGTCAGAATTTTAGCATAAAAATACGGGTTATCACACAAACAGTCCACTCAAATTCAAGGAAAAACTCTATGAAACTAGGTTAGGTACAACTCGTACCCTAATGTATGATTGAGGGGAGTCTGACTTGTACCTACGACAGTGATTAACCCCCACCGCACTGCCTAGGGTACAAGAGGGGGTCACCAAGTTGTATCCATGGGTTATGACTAGTACCCTAACTCGTACCTAGTCCAGTGACTTCAAATGAGGAGATTTTATCATGGTTCAAATCCTAGGTGTTTCAATTTAGGTATACAATGGATATCCTACAATCACAACGACCCATAATGAGTCCTCACGACTCATAGTGAGCCACTCGTACTCAGAGCAGAAGACTTAGCCACACATTGGTTAGGCTATGATTTGGTCTAATGAATCGTCAAGACTCCCTACGACTCATAGGATAAGTCGTAGTCAGGACAGTGAGGATAAAAATTCAGAAATTTTCAAGGACCAAAAATTTAGGGTGTTACACTTTTAGTCCGAAGTACCTTCATCAAGACAACTTTATTTGTTATGAACACTATTATATGTGTATCGTGTTAAGAGTTTACTCAATTTTAAAATACTAAAAATATTATTCTTGTTGGGCTCGTGCTGCCGTGGGTAATGCCCCTCTAATAAAGATTAGAAATTGTATAGTAAAATTATTACTTTATTTATTATTTTTAAGGTGTATGTCAAATCAAACATAAACTGAAGGAGTAAGAAAGTTTCTTTTATTAATTTCTTGTGTTCAGTCCAAGCCGATTTGTGCATGCATTAATATACACTATTGAATCTCTTGTTATTTTGATTTCCCATACTAACTAGTTAATTATAGTTATCTATTAGTAGAAATTTATATATAATATTACACATCATCTTATAGTTGGTAAGTTGTTTCATGACAAAATGAACTGTAGTATAATTCTTAGTTCGACTGAAATTGAATTGTTTGGGAACTTAATTGCCATGCAATCTTAATCTCTATGTTTGATCAAGGCCTTCTACAACTAAAACATCAAACATTTGCATGAACAAATAAGATTGGAGTAAGACATATTTCTATTATTTAGAGCAGTTATAATGTTTGTGTCGTCCATGTCTATCACTAGTGGATGAGGTTTGAGGTCCTTGGCAATTTGCAAGCCATTCTCCAATGCTAACAGGTTTGCATGAAGAGGAGAGTTAGTGTAACATTTGCAATAAAAATCAGTTATCAATCATCATTGTTATCTTTAAGAACTTAATTATTCTTTCAGTGTGTGATACTTAATTAAAGGCTCCATCAAAATTAAGTTTATACCAATTTGAGGAGATTAGTGCTAAGAGATCTTTATATGCTTCTCAGGAATATATGAGGTTTTCTTATTTGTAAGAAAATTGAATACTATTGCATGATTGGTTATGGTCTTAAGATTGATGCGATTAGCAGTGTCATAGTGATATTATTGTTTTTACGATAATGGACAAATATATTCCTGAATTATCATAAATGGTACGCATATATCCTCTGTTATACTTTGGATATTTATATACCTCTATCATCAATCTTTTGGGTTCTATATACCTTTATCCAGACTGTGGGACATATGGCATCATTCCAAACATTTATTTATTTTATGAAAAAAGGAAAAATATATCCCCGAACTATCATAAATGATATGCATATAACCCCTCTTATACTTTGGGTATGTATATACCTCTTGCTGTCAATCTTTTTGGGCTATATGGAGTCCTTAAAGTGAAACAACAATCAATTTCACCACAAAGAATAATAGAATCACAGCTAATTTTACACATAATGTCTGATTTATGAATTTAAAAAAAAGCAAAAAGTCAAATCGAGTTTGATGTTAAGGACCAAAATTTAAAATGTGAATAGAGAGAAAAAATTCTAGGGTTTGAAGTGAGGGAGAAGAGGAAGACGATGGAGAGGTTTTCCAATCGTTTTAATACTGCCACTTGAATTAAGGTTTTAGTTTTGAGTCTAGGGTTGACTTTTTGATTTTGGGCCTAGGGTTGGAGTTTTTAAATTTAGGATTTTAATTGATTTTGGGAATGAATAGTTGAGTAGGTTATTTTTATTTGAGAAAAGACACCTTTTTCCCCCTGAACTTGTCGTCACAACTCACTTTAGCACTTAAATTTAACTTCCGTTTATTTACACCCCTTAACAACTTTCAAATGAATTAAATTCCCCCTATAGCTGACGTGGCAAAATAAAAAAGAGCGAGCGATTTTTTTTTTTTAAAAAGACCACTTTACTGCTATTTTTTTTATTATTATTATACATACATACATACATACATACATACACACACACACACACACACACATATATATATATAACATTAGAAGAAAAATGTCTTCATATAAGACATTTTCATCTTCTTCATCACTCCCCTTTCACACTCCCATGCCCACCCGTACCCCACTCCCAACACTCCATTTCTTCATCTTCTTCGTACCCCTACCCCATTTCTTTGTAATCCCTTCCTATCAAGTCCTAATTAATTCAAAATTTTATTTTTCAACAATAAAAAAGGGTTCAAGATTGATGAACAAGTTTGATTCTTGGCTAAGAATTTCATGTCATACGAATATCATCTATGCCATTTTCGAATTTCGGACTGTTTATGCGATTTCTGTAGACATTTTTGAGTAAGAAATTGAAAATTTAGGAGTTCTAAAATTTTGGGTTTTGGTTAATGTGAAAGAATTTGGATTTGAGATTTTGTGTATTGATGTGCTTTTGTGATCATATACTTGTATTTAGTTCATTGATGGATTTGCTCAAGCTAATTAAAGTTAATTTTGCATTTGATGAATAAAAAAATTCATTGAAAAAGCTTGTGGTAATGGTGAAAGAAATAGAAAAAGTGGTGCTTTTATGTGAAGAAGAAGAAGGAGGAGGAAGGGGAGGGGACGGGGGCTACTGTCTAATGAAGAAGTAGAAGGAATTGGGGTGGGGTAGAGTGGGGCTGTGAAAGAACGAAGGGGGTGGAGGTTGTGAAGAAGAAGAAGGAAGGGGGGTGGGGTCTATTTTATTTATATAAAATATATTTTTTTATAAGAAATATACTCTTTTAAATATATATATATATATATAATAATATTATATATATATATATAGTATATATAAAATATATAAAAAGTTAGTGTGGGATTATTAAAAAAAAAAATTTACGTGGTAAATGACATGGCATTAATGTGGCACTGATTTGGCAATGACGTGGTGCGTGTGTAGCGCACTCTCCATCGTGAGAGTGGTATTCAGTTTTGAGGGGTGAAAATAATTCACTTTAAAGATGTTAATGGGTAAATAAATGGAAGTTAAGTTTAAGTACTAAAGTGAGTTATGACGATAAGTTCGGAAGGGAAAAGTTGCCTTTTCTCTTTTTATTTTGGATAAATAAATAAAAACTGAGTAAAAGCCTAGGATGACGTCAAATGTTTGTCGTTTGGGTAAAGGGTATATACAACCCAAATGATTGATGACAAGGGTATATACATACCCAAATATGGGAGGTTATATGTGTATCATATATGATAGTTCAGGTATATTTGCCCATTTTTCATAAAATAAATAAAAATTGAGTAAATGCGTAGGATGATGCCACTTGTATCCTTGTTTGGTAAAAGTGTATATACAACCCAAAAGATTGACGATAAGGGTACACACATACCGAAAGTATTACAGAGGATATACGCATACCATTTATGATAGTTCAGGGGTATATTTATCTCTTTTTCGTAAAATAATTAAAAATCGAATAAATGGGTAAGATGATGCCACGTGTCGCCATTTGATAAAGGATATATAGAACCCAAAAGTTAACGGTAAGCATATATATATACCCAAAATATAACGAAAGATATATGTGTCATTTATTATAATTCAAGAGTACAATTATCCTTTTTCCGTCGTTTCTATTGATCCAAATGTGCCATATTATGAAATGAAATAGTTTCCACCAATTAGTAAGGTTCAATTGGACATAACATTCCCAGTCTAACATGGTCTAGCTAATGCATGACAGGGTTTAATGAAGGAAAAATTACATGGAAAATTAACTATAAGATCAAAATTATTTTCAATGCCTAACCTATTAATTAATTACTTAGAATATCAAATCGTAACCAAATATATCATTCAGTAATTAATACATAAAGTTGATATTGATGGATTTATTTTTTCCACTTTAATCACTATTCCCTAAATTTAAACACACGTAATGAGTAGATTAGATTAGAAAATCTCTTTCCTAGTTTTACTTTAGTTTTCCTTTAAACTTCTCCTAAGAAACTCTCCGCATCTTACTTCATTATCAAACTGATGTTTATCCTCCTCACGTAATTTTTCTGTTTCTCTTCTCCTTCCTCTTTCAATGGTTTCAGAATTGAATGTGAAATTTATGCCGAATTATCATCTCAAAACTTAAACTTTTATCTTTCTCTAATAATTGACCTATATCTATGCCTAATGGTATTATACATAGTCCTCCAAAATTTAATTCTTCTCTTTCACTAATTCAATATATATCCCCCCCCCCCAATATTTTAATTCTACACATAATATTTGTTTTGTATTTATAATGAATGTACAACTAAATTTAAGGCTTAAGTCATCGATAGCCCCTTAAACTTGTCCCGAAATTTCACTTAATTCCCTCAACTCAGTCCTGTAACTATCAGACCTCTAACCCACACGAAATTTGATCCACACAGACATTTTTTGCTCACATGGCATGTCGCGTGTTTTTTATTCAGTTGAGGTGCGTGAGAGATGATTTTTTTTACTAAATCACGAATAAAAAGGTGTCAAGTGGCATTGAGGACTCCAAAATATTATAAGTAAAACAATTCAAAAAAAAAAAACACTCAACCATCTGCCCTCACACTCATTCGATAGCCCCTTCCCCTCTTAATCTTCTTCTCCCACCAGTCTTCTTCCTCATTCTTTTTTTTTTAAAACTTAATTCTTCTCCCATTTTTTTTTATGTTTTCTTCCTTTTTGAATTTTTTTGTTCTTAGTTTTGACTTTATGTTTGGATTCAATTTGAAATTTTTTTTGTTCTTAGTTCGATTTTGTTCTTAATTCTTTTCTGCTATTCTTTCATCTCCATTTTTGGCCATCTCCAAACAAACATCGTCACTCTAATTAAAATGTAAATCGAACAAGTTTATCAAAAAATTTAGGTGTAAATATAAAAAAATGGGACTTCGCCGGAAAAAAATAGGAGTTTGCTAGAAAAAATTGGAGTTTGCCGAGAAAATGTAAAGCCATTTTTTTACAAATTAATAAAATTGTAAATTTGATTCAAAAACAAAAATCAAAATGCTTTTTTCATAAATAAACAAGCTAATTTATCTTCCTCAATCCATTTTGAGTTTTATCCATCCCATTTGTCATTGTAGAAGAGGAAGAATGTTGCCGGAAAAAATGAAGTTAAGTCGAAGATTTTTTAGTACAACATGAAGAAGAGGAGGGCACCGGGGAGAGGGAGGTGTTTAGTTTTTTTTTTTTTTTAAAGTATAATTATTTTTTAATTAGTTGTGGAATATTTTTTAATTGCTTTTGGATTCAATGTCAAATGTCACCTTTTAATTCGTCATTTTTGTCATATCATCGCGTGTGTGTTGCACACACTTCATGCTTTTAGCGGATTGACAAAAAAATGTTCAAATGGTTCAAATTTCGAGTGGGTTAGGGGCCTAATAGATGCAGGCCTGTAGTTGAGGAGTTTAAGTGAAATTTCGAGACAAGTTTAAGGGGCTACCGATGACTTAATGGATAAAATATCTAATAAATATTTGTTTTGTATTTATAATGAATGTTCAACAAAATTTAATGTATTTGTTGATTTTACTTGTCAATGTATCTTTTTTTTTTTTGGTATTTTTAATGTATTCGAAATGAATTTTATTGTATTATGTCCCTATTGATAATTTTCTAAACACCAATTCTATTAAAACTATTAAATATAAGTTTAAATGCATACAAAAATGACAGTAGAAGAAAACACATAAATGTCGTCTGATACATGAAAATATATTAGATTTAATTCTGATACACTACACATATAATTTAACCATTAAGAATAAATTAAAGTATTTTTGATACCAAACAGTATCTATAACACCAAAACAGTCTACAAACAGTCACAACAACACACCTAAACCCACAACAACAAGACAACAATGCGATACAAGAAACAAACACAAACTTAAAACAATAAAAGGATAGGTAACTTGACACAAGGAGAACTGATTAGGTAGCAACTAAAGAGTGTATCAAACTCTAAAACCTCTACAAAATAAGTTAACAAGTACCAAGTTCTTACGCAAACTCAAGAGGAATTCGGTTCACTCAAGAACTCACGTTTCCAGCCGATACACATACACAAGAAGAAAACCATCTCTTGTGATGTCAATGGTGGTCTAATCTCTCTTGAGAGAATGGTGTTTCAATGTTACAGTCTTGATTAAAAAATAAGCTAACTAAGAACAACACTAAGGAACATATTTTGCAAGGAACCCGTGAGCAAGGAACCTAAACTTAACACTCCTACAATCCATGCATTGGCCGCAAACTTTCACAACATCTTTGTGCATCCTTGGCCAATAAAAGTGCTCCTCCAATATTTCGAGGGCCTTATAAATTCCAAAGTAACCCATGAGACCATCATCATGTGCCTCCCTCACAAACAACTCTCTCCAAGAGATAAAAGGTACACACAACCGTCTTTCCCAAAACAAGTACCCATGTCATAGGGGCTGGAATCCGAATGCCTTTTTTCCCAATCCACAACTTTACTTTCCTTAAATATAGGATTGAAGTAAGGGTCCTCGGGATATAAAAATTAATTCTCTCGAACACCATTAGCTTGGAAGACAAAGTGGACACAAGACTATGCTTTCTAGACAACGCATCGGCTATCACATTATCCTTACCCCTTTTGTATTGAATCACATAGGGAAAGGTTTCAATAAATTAAATCCATTTGTCATGCCATTTTTTAAGTTTGTCTTGTGCCCGAAGGTGCTTCAAAAATTCATGATCTATTCGAATTATGAATTCCTTGGGCTAAAGATAGTGTTGCCAATTGCCTAATGCTCTAACTAAGGCATACAACTCCAGGAGGAAGAGGCCTCACCAGATGTAGTCATGGTGCATGTTACTCTATTCATCCAGGGGCCACAAAGATGTACCACTACTTGTGGGAAATCTATTGGTAGAGTGGGATGAAGAGAGATATTGTAGAGTTTTTGGCTAAGTGCTCTACATATCAGTAGGTTAAGATAGACCATTAGAAGCCTAGTAGTTCCATGTAGGAGTTCAGTATTCCCACTTGGAAATAGGAAGTTATGAATATGGACTTCGTTATGGGTTTGCCTCATACCCGTCATTAGCATGATTCAGTTTGGGTCATTGTAGACAAGATGGCTAAAATAGCTTATTTTCTTCCAGTCCATACCTTTTATTCAGCCAAGGATTACGCCAAACTCTACATCTGAGAGTTGGCCAGATTGCACAGTGTTCCATTATTCATTATCTCAGATAGAGGTACCTAGTTCACCTCTCATTTTTGGAAAGCATTCCAAAAGGGTCTTGGTGCCTAAGTTCATCTCAGTACAACCTTTCATCCCTAGACAGACGATCAAGTAGAAAGGAGCATTCAGACCCTAGAAGATATGCTAAGAGCGTGTGCAATTGATTTCAAGGGTAGTTGGGATGACCACTTGCCTTTGATTGAGTTTGCATACAACAACAACTATCATTCCATTATTCGGATGGCTCCATTCGAAGCTCTCTATGGTAGGAGATGCAGATCTCCAATCGTTTGGTTCTAAGTTAGTGAGGCCTCAGTTATAGGGCCTGACTTAGTATTCGATGCCTTAGAAAAAGTCCAGTTGATCAGAGAAAAACTCTGGGCTGCCCAGAGCTGACAAAAGTCTTATGCAGATGTTAGTAGAAAGGATCTCGAGTTCGAGATTAGTGATAATGTCTATCTAAAGATATCTTCCATGAAAGGAGTAAAGAGATTCGTCAAGAAGGTAAAGCTCAGTCCCCGATATGTTGGTCCCTTTAAAATTCTCAGCCGTCTTGGCAAGGTAGCCTATGAGCTCGAATTGCCTTTAGATCTAGCCTCAGTTCATCCAATCTTCGATCTCTCTTTGATCAAGAAATGCATAGGTGATTCAGTAGTTGTAGTCCCTATTCAGAGAATAGATGTTCCGAACAGCCTCTCTTATGAAGAGATTTCAGTCGAAATCCTAGACTATTAGACTCGTAGACTGAGGAACAAAGAAGTCCCTCTAGTCAAAGTTCTTTGGCAAAACCAGTCCATTGAGGGAGCTACTTGGGAAGCAGAAGATGATATGTGAACCAAGTATCCTCAACTCTTCTCCACTAACTCAGGTCAAGCTCAAGGTAACAATTCTCCTTAAGCTTTTTAGTTTTATGTTCAGACTTCAGTTACAAGCTTGGTATACAGTTCATGTTTAGGATTTCATTACAAATTTGGTTTTAAATACCATTGCATATTCATTCATGCATTTATATGTCAGTTCAATTATATAATTATGCATCAAATATGAATTCTCGTTGTGAGAACCTTAGATCATCAGAACACTCAGTTATGCATTCATGAATCAGTTACACAAGCATCAGATATGCATGTTCAGTATGATATACTCAGTTATCAGTCATGTCAGTCATGAGATCATATTCCAATTGTTCGTGTTTAGTAGATACGTCAGTTTATATTCTCCCCTTTCTTTAAGTCTCATTCGAGGATGAATGTTTTCAAGGGGGAGATATTGTAATATCCCGTACTTTATCCTAGCTTGGAATTGTCTAAAAAATATTAGAAACTTAATTTGAAATATGAATCCATTTTTGTACATATGTAATTTTTAAGATTTTCACTTTTTGTCACGTGGGAAATTGAATTAGCTTTCCAACGATACTAATTTCATCCAAATCTGGTATCGTAGTAAAAAGTTATGGATGTTTTACTTAGAGCTGTTAGAATCACCCAGGTGCGATGGCCAGGTTGACAGACCGTCGATCTAGCGATGGACCGTCGCCTTGACCGTCGCAGCCAAGGCAGTACGACAGTCTTCTGGATAAGGTGCGAAGAACAAGTTGACGGACCGTTGAACTTGCGAAGGACCATTGCCCAAGCCGTCGCTACTTAGGTAGTGAGTCCCTATCCTCGTCCACCTACGATGGTCAAAACGATGGACTATCGATCCAATGATTGTCCGTCACACGAGCCATCGCATATCCCGTTCAGTTATTTTTAAGTCATTTTTAAAGGGGCTTTTTGGTCTTTTACCACCTGTTTATATACCTAGTAATATCCGACTAAGGCTCCAAAATTCATTATTCTTCCAAAATATTAAAACTAGGGTTTAATCCCTAAGAGCAATCCTTAAGCAACAAAATCCAAATCTTCTTCAAGAAACTAAGAGAGTCAAATTCTTCAAGTTCAAGAACTTTAAGAAACTCACTACCTAGGTATGCGTAGTGTTCATTCATTGACTCCTTTCGTCCATGAAGCCCAAGAATCTCTTTTCAAAGTTCAAGTGTATGGATTTTTTTATGAATTTCTTGTTGGGTTTGCTTTTGTTCATGCTGATAATGAACAATTGAATTCTAATCCATGTTGGGCGATCAATTTTATGTGGAATTGGTTAGTATAGCCGTAGATTCATGTGAACCTATGATTAAACCCTTGGATGATGAAATTAGAGTTGAATCATGATGTTTATTTGTTGTATAATGTTGTCTACATATACTATGCTTACCATGTGTTTGATTAAATGCCTATGCGAAGGAAAAGTGCCCAACTAGTATGATATTATGCAATCCTCATGTATGTACAAGTTTATGCATATCACATGTTTGATGAAATGCCTTAATAAATGAATTATGGATTATGATATTGGTCATGTATTCAAGAAAGTCATGCTTCGTCAGTTTCTTTCCATTGAGTCCTGAGGGTACTTGTACTCGACAATTAGTTGTGTGCCTAGAGCCTATGTCATGGTCTCAAGATACTCTCAGTCAAGTTATGTTCAGTAGAATTTAATCAGTTTCATGACTTAGGAAAACTTAGTAACTTCAATAAATCTCAGTCAGTTATCAGACCTCAGTAATATTTTGTGAATCAATGGAACTCAGTTAACTCAGTCCAGGTAGTTCAGTTAATCATGTTCAGTATCTATGCAGATGGGAGTAGAAATTAGAATCAAGTGAACCCAAAGATGGAAACTCAACTGTTATATGAGGGTATGATTCTTAGAAGCAATCCTTGCATTCTAGAACTATGTAGCCAGCATAGGTTGAGACATCATAGCCTGCTATATGAGGGTAGATGGGATGGCTTAACCTATTATATGAGGGTTCCCACTATTCTCACTAGAGTTACCTGTTATATGAGGGTTACTCATAGATTGTCCTTACCAGTGGCACGGTATTGACACCCTTCTAATTAGGGTTATAGATTGGACCCCAACTCAGCCATAATGGCGTATTAGGGGCATGTCGGTTAGATAACTACTTCCCACGGTTTCAGTTTTAGTATCAACAAAAGAACTCAGATAGTTCTATAGAATTTAGGACTGTCAGATACAGTCAACTCAGATACAGTATGGAGCTCAGCTAGCTCCATCAGATTTAGGAATTTAGATACAGTCACTCATGTTATCAGTTATATCAGTCATCAGAACTCAGTTACCAGTCATGCTAGTTATCAGTAAATTCATGTTATCACGATCTTATTTATAGTTACTATGTATTCATGCATACATTCTCACATTCATATTAGTTTGTTAGTCAGTATTGTTCATGCATATGAACCATATGCATTCACCCCACCTCACATGCACACCAGCACATTCAAACTACTGACACATTTATGCTATGGTGTCTTATACCATAGGTTCAGAGACACGAGCTCCAGAGCATCAATAGCATTCTAGTCTCAACAGTCAGAGTTAGTAGTGAGTCTTTATATTTCGAGGACATGATCATTTCTTTATTATCTCATTAATTAATTTATTAGTTGGAGTTAGTTGGGGACATGTCCCATCAACACCTTATTCAGACAGTCATGTTTTAGAGGCTTTTCAGACTACAGTATGTACAAATAGTTTATTTCAGTTAGTTTTGGGTATTTTATGCCCCACCTAGATGTTATATTTTATCAGATATTATGTCTCAGTTTTGAACCTTATGGACTTTCTGTTTATATTTTCGCATTATACAGTATATTATGCAGTATACAGGTACAAATATCAGTCATGGGTTAGCTTGTGGTCCTTTGGGGTTATGAGCATCGTGTAGCATTCTGGGTACTAGATTCAGGGCATTACAGAGATACTCCCACCATGTGGTAGCATATCCCTCAAAATGAGCAATGATGTAGCAACTCTTCTTCTCCTCCGTGAGATCATTCACTTGAAAGACTCTCTCGCATGTGGATTCCCATGCGATAAAATCTTCAGGATCATTTTCTCCCCTAAAGATTAAAAGTCCTATTTTGATAGTGTTAAGACCAACATCCCTTTCCCAAACACCTTGGTCGCCCCTACTATCAAGACCTCGATTTTTTCTTGGTTCTATCCTTCCACCTCTCATCCCATATTTCATCAAATAATGATCATCATACATTCCATACCCTCCCCTTCGATTCTCCCTCACATATCCTTCTTCCTGCATTGGTAGGTTTTGGACATTTGGAACTTCTTATGGTGGATTGGCATTTAGTGGAGGAGGTCTTTAGATTGGAGGATTTTGGTTTGAAGAATTTGAATTTAAGGGTGGAATTTGGGTTCCAAGTCCTTCATGTGGGACTTGGTGATATGGGGAATGGCTAGGTCCATCAAGGGCTCGGCCTTGTGAGTAATAGTTGGCTTGAGGTATGGAATTTGGTGGATACATTCTTTGGTGCATAGCTTTGGGGGTAATGGTTGGGGATATATTTTGAGGAGTTGAGGGTTGAGAACTCCGTTGGCTTTCTACCCTCTCTACACGCCCACTAATAGAGGCCATTTCCTCTCCTATCTTCTCAACCATAGAATTCACTCTAGCCACGTCTCAAGACAAGGACTCAAGACTAGCTACAAGTGCATTCATAACATTATGGTCCACGGTTTGTGCATTGGAATTTTTAGGTTCCATGTGTGGTGGTTACATTTGCAAATATACCTACAAAACAAGCAAACATTAGTTCAAAATACTCTCACTCACTCTTTTCACTAGGCTCCCTCACTTGGCCCTTCAAGTGTTGTAAGCCGGCTATCAACTTGTGAGTACTTGGGAATGAATCTACTCTTGAGTTAGAATAGATTTCAGTTTGGAAGACTCAAGGAAGTTTTGTACGCACTTGAACCAAGAATAACTACGAATTATAAACGAGCAAAGCACCAGAAGGAACGTTAACACGAAAGACGTACTCGAAAACTAGTTCACAACTTAGTAGGTTGTTACTTAGTTACCAACTAGTGTAAGAGTCAATAAAAAGAGACTAGTAAAGACAAGGAAAGAAACTATGAATGTCCAAGAGCTTGAGTTTTATTGTTGGTGTGGTCCATATTTTCTTTTCTTTTGGCCGTCTGGAATTGTTGTTGAAGTGCGATGTTTTTCCAATCTTGAGTTGTTCAATCTTACTGTTTGGTGATAATTTTTGATTTTGGAGTGAGGATGCAGGATTTTGGACTCTCTTTCTAAGGTTCAAAAGTGTCCATCAACTTTTCACCAATTTGCACTAAATTGGCAAAACACCTTTTTGCCTTGCCTTGTCCCTTTCCTCTTTTGACCTTTCTTGAAAGATGTTTGACACTCTTTTTGGTAAACAAGCTTTTTGGGAGGTCTTTGTTTCTTTGCCACTTTAGTGTTGCCTTGAAAGTAGTCCCAAGACAAACACAAAACTTTGTCTCTCTCTTCCCTTTTCAAATCAAACAACGCCTTTTGTTGAATATTACTCAAGAACAATATGAACAACAACAAGAATACTTTGAACAACAACAATATCTAATCCGTCCAACCCCTCATCAACAATAACTAAACAAGAACTCAAATCTTGGACTTTAGACTCAAGCGTGTTAGTGGACAACAAACCAATATACGAAACTTAAGACAAGCAAAATAACACCTAAATCTAGACAACTTCTCAGCCTAACACAAGACACACTCAACAACTCTTTTTTTATTTTCAACTAGAAGAGCCCAAGATTGGTTGTGTAAGAACATGACCATCCTTCGCTCTGATACCAAATGATACCAAACGGTATCTACAAAACCAAAATAGTCCGCAAATAGTCACAACAATACTCCTAAACCCGCAATAATAAGACAACAATACGATACAAAAAGCAAACACAAATTTAAAACAATAAAAGGATAGGTAACTTGACACAAGGAGAACTCATTAGGTAGCAACTAAAGAGTGTATCAAACTCTAAAGCCTCTATAAAACAAGTTAAGGAGCACCAAGTTATTACTCAAACCCAAGAGGAACTCGGTTCACTCAAGAACTCATGTTTTCAGTCGATACACACAACACAAGAAGAAAACCGTTTCGTATGATGTCAATGGTGGTCTACTCTCTCTTAAGAGGATGGTGTTTCAATGTTACAATCTTGATTCAAAAATAAGCTAACTAAGGAACAAGACTAAGAAAAATATTTAAATAGTCTATTACAAAGGTGTTGCAAAAGGACCCCTTTACCCTTAATGAAGGGGTGGTGGGTGTGGAGTGTTTTGGTTCAGCCTTGGGTGTGTTTTGAGTACCTAAGGTCAACCCTCACATGTCAAGGCGTACACTCTCTTGGGCGAGTTCACAACAAGTTCAACCTCGTCTATTTTCATAAACGCGCCTTGAAATCTTTGTAGTTCCCAAGCTTGGCTTCTAGTAAATGGTCTCGAGCCCATGACACCCGTCTCAATTTTGATACAGTACACATTCAAATGAACTACTAAAATATATTAGACTTATTACTATACACTACACATAGAATTTAGCCATTACAATACATTGGCATGAGTCAAACACTACACATACAAATGAACTAAAATATATTACACTTAGTTTCGATACATTACACATACTAGCGAACCACTTAAATATGTTGATTGAGTCTCCATACATTAGATACACAAATGAACAACTTAAATACATTAGATTGAGTTGTCATACATTCCACATATAAATGAATCACTAAAATATGATTGAGTGAATTTCGATGCAGTACACATACAAATAAACTACAAAAATACATAATGAGAAGAAAACTAATATGAAAATTGGGCATTGTGAAATACTGATAAATAAATATTAGATTTTCTGAGAATTTGAACACAATTTAAGAAATTAGATTTTCCAACTGTAAAAAAAACAAAAAAAGAGGGGAAAAGAAAGAAACATGCGTAATGAAGATGGAGAAGGGAAGATTAAGAAAAGAAAAATATATAGACCACATCTTACATTTTTGAATTTATTTAGGAACTAAAGAAACATAGTAAATCAAATAAAAGATATTAGATTAAAAGAACTTAACTGCACATATGTTAGTTTTGATATTTTAAATAAGATACTTTTGGTAAAGTTTAAAAAATGATACTAGTATTATAGATAATTTAGGTCTTACAATTAATATCCCACATAATTGTCCCCAATAAGAAATTGTTAAATTCAAATACACTCCAATCAATATCAGTCATAAAAAAATCCATGAAAATGTGAATTGATGGACTCTCGACAGAATTTCAACTGGAGCATTGATCGTCAATATTAAATGCCGATGACTGAGATAAACCTATATGGAATTTGATCATAATAGTGTAGCCAAAATACTTTGAATTTATTAGGGTGATTGGGGTTCCAGATGTTCGGAGGCGGATAGGGGTGAATATTCAATTTTTTTCAGTTTGATTGTTTAATATTGGTTTGACTTTTCGATTTTTGAATTGACGAAAATGACAACCATAACCAAATCAAAATATATTCAATTTGGTTCGATTTCTACAAATTCGATTCGGTTGTTTCAGATTTTTATTTCGATTTTGAAGATTAAAATAGCGAACTTTCCTTTGTCATGACTGGTTGGAAATGTTTTACACCTATGTCAATTCCTCATGAAATACCAAGAAAACATGTCAATCATACAGACACCTCAATCAGCACAGATGTTGCTTATTATATAAAACAACAATATGAAAACTTGTTGCTGCTCCAAATGTTATCCATCAATTCACAATACTATGAGTCTACGACTATATATCCAAATAACCGCCACAACAATACCACAAGACATAAATTTAGGGACGCAAATCGTAAGATTAGGGTTACTTATTATACATACATACATATATATATATATATATATATATATATATATGTATGTATGTATGTGTATATATATGTATGTGTGTATATATATATATGTATGTATATATATATATGTATGTATATATTTATTATTCATATAATTTTAGTTTTTCGGTTTAATCGAATTTTATTTTGAAAATTAAAAAATCAAACCGTTTAACCGAATTTCTAAAATTTGAAATTGAAACCAATCCAAAAAACCAAAACTAAAATTAGATTCCGATTTGGTTTTTTTAATTTTTTCGGTTTGAACCAAAATATGCCCAACCCTAGAGGTGGAGCAAAGTTTGGGGGTTCTAAATGTTAAAACTGGACAACGATTTCAAGCTAATATATAAAAATCACTAAATTGACGAAAAACTATCGATACATAATATATATCTATATCTATAATCTATAATCTATTAAAAGTGTGAAAATCCTTAGAAAAGTGATTTGAACTTTTTACCCTTTATTAAAAGACTCTACAATAGATAAAATCGTCTTTTTACTTTTTTTTCCTTCAATTATTATTTTATTAAATTAAAGATTAAGGTCTCCTAAAATATATGAAAACCTGATAATAATATAAATATATGGGAAAAAATTCAGACTCCTAAAATATGTGAAATATGAATCCAAAAATATATGAAGGAAAATTAAGAGTCCTAAAATATAGAAAATATATTTCTTAAAAAAACAAAAACTACTATAAAAATGTACCGTAAATTACCTAATAACTTGATAAACTAATACTAATTTTTTTCTTATGGGAGGACTACGGTTATTTTTGAAAAAACAAAAGTTGCCTACTATATTTTAAAAACTTTCGGACAATTATAGGCATAGTAGCATATAGAAATATTAATACAAATTATATAGGAGTTGAATGTCAAATTTTTTATTTATGAATTCTTTTTGTTTTTGTGTTCAATCTCCAGTTTGAATTTATACTTTATAGGATCACGCTTTCTTTTTACTTACATGAAGTTTGTTTGATCCATATGTATATTTTTTGATTTGTATCTTCTTTGTACCTTGGATTTTCTTTTATAATCGTCAAACTAAGTTCATTGCTTTAAGTATTTTCGTAGTTAACCTGTCTTGTGTGATTCTTTTCTTTATATTTAATTTGTGATAGCTTACAATTAAATTATTATGAAAGGAGTGGTGCATATAACTCTTAAACACATTAATAACCTTTAATTCTATTTTGAATGTGGTGTACCCATGAGGCCATGACCCTGAAGAGCATGAAACACAAACACCAAATTGTTGAAATTATTGACATTAAGGTATTTCTGTTTACATGAAAACTTCTCAATTAGCAATTGTCTATCAATAATACATGATAATTTATTATTGTAAACTTCAAGAACATACTAAAACTTTAGAAAACATAACTTGAATCACAAATAAATTTATCTCTATAATTATAGATACTATCAAGAGTTAATTGATAATAAAATTCCATACTGGCCTAAACATGTTTTTTTCCACATGCAATATTTTTTGGAGAATAATCTAAACCTTTGAGAATAATCTAAACCTAAATGAAGAGAGACAACTAATATAAATATAATTAATTGATTGATTAAAGTAATCCTAATTTTAAACTAATTATAAATCTAAATGAAATTTAAAAATAGACATTTAGGTTGAAAATAAAAAGAAAACATACTAGATTTTTATTTGCTTCATTTTAGGAATATGACTCAAGTATGATTTTTTCTCACAAATTACAAAATTTTGACTTGTTGAGATTTAAATTAAAATAATGATAGAGTTTACCATGTTTTTTTTTCTTAGTTTTTCTTTTCATTCTTGGTTGTGTTAATAATGATATTGTTGTGAATTTGTAGTTAAATAATAATATAAATCACTTCATTATTTTGGATGCTAAAAAATGACTTAATTTTATCAAATATACAAGCTGATATCATTCACGATGACCTTTTTGGCGGGGAGAACAATAATTAATAAAGTCAAAATAAATGAGATATTAGCAAAATTTGGAATAACACTAAATCAGAGTGATAACACTAAATCGGAGTGCTATTACTATCTGTTGAAGTGACATGAAATCTTCAAGTAAAAAAATGTTAAATTTAATTATTATATTTATTTTTATTATTTAAATAAATATCATATTTAGTGTAACATTTGAACTCGTTAAAGTGAGGTACACGCGCAAGACGTGTACACCTAAACTAGTTTAAGGAAAATAATGAACAACTTAATATTATACTCTCTCCATTTGCTTATATTAATCATATTTTGACTTGACACATCCATTAAGAAAATAATTATCAACATGACTAGTTTTATCATAATATCCCTATTAATTGATGTTTACTATTGTATCTTAAAATTAGTTTGGAGAATAGACAATTAATGTTAAAGGTAAAATAGAAAAAAATTATATTTTCTTGATAATGACAGGTAAAACTAAAAATTGAATTAGGAAATAAGTGACAAGTAAAAGCAAACAGAGAGAGTATAAGTTTAAACATTATCATTATAATCTCACTCGATAGTATTTGAAGAAGTTTGAACTTTGAAAAAGTTTATGATTATATTGACACTCACTTTAAAGAGCCCAATTAAAATTATAAACTACAAATTGTGTGCTTATTTCTCATTGCCAATCATATAAAGATTGTAAATTATGAAAAAATGAAAAAAAATTACACTATAAAGATAAATTTAAAATAAGAAAGGAACCACATAGTTGTCGGGACTTATGATATTGAAACCAAGCAAAGAAAAATAGCCAAATTGATAAATAAGAATAGACAACGTGGAACAATCCTTGAATCAAAGCTTAAAATTAATTTTTGATTATACTATTGCATATTATAATCGATAAATTAGTTGAAAAAAAAAACAAAGAGAGGAGAAGACCACATAGACCGAATAGATTTTAAGTGAAATATTGTATTTTTGTGTGTTACAAAATAAATATAATGTATTAAATTAATAAGATTAGAAAAAAAGAAAAGGGAGAAACAAAGAAGAAAAAAGAGAAGTAGAAAGTAGTACTAGTATTCTCTTATTGGGTATATAATTTCATACACAATGTAGGCTATTTTATAAGCCTCAAGTAACTTGAAAATCCAGATTTGCTATAGTGTATTTGGAGCCATGGACATCTACCAATATTAGTTTTATAACACCCCACTTTTACTTACCCCTATAGGACGTTTGCATTCAAGAGAATGCCATTCGAATTATGCAATGCCCTCTCAACCTTTCAACGATGCATGGTGTCTATATTTTTTGATATGGTGGAGGACATGATTGAGGTCTTCATGGATGATTTTTCAATTGTTAGGGACTCCTTTGATGATTTTTTGGTCTATCTGTCCAACACACTGCAAAGATGTAAAGAGTGTAACTAGTATTGAATTGGAAAAAGTGTCATTTTATAGTAAATGAAGGTATTGTACTCGAGCACAAGATCTCAAAATAGGGTATTGAGGTAGGTAAAGCAAATACTTAGGTAATTGAAAAGTTTCCACCACCAGTCTCAGTGAAAGGTATTCAAAGTTTGTTGGGTCATGGTGGTTTTTATATGAGATTCATCAAGGACTTCTCAAATCTTGCTAATTCTCTATGCAATTTTTTTAGAGAAAAAGGTAAAATTTGCATGCGATGATGTATGTCTCAAGGCCTTTGAGTGCCTGAAGGAGAATTTGATGTTAGCCCCTATCATTGTATCCCTTGATAGGTCTTTATCATTTGAGGTTATGTACGATGCTATTAGAGTGGCCTTGGATGTTGTCCTAGGCCAAAGATGAGTGAATCCTTCATCCGATTTACTATGCCAGTAAGGTAATTGAACCTTTCATAAAAGAACTATACAATTACTGAGCAAGAGTTTCTTAAGGTGGTTTTTCCTTTGAAAAGTTCCGGTCTTACTTGATTGGGACCAAAGCCATAGTCCATACAGATCATGCAGCATTGAGGTATCTTATGTTGAAAAAGGATACCAAGTAGATATTGAAGTGCTGGGTCCTCTTGCTGCAATAATTCAACTTAGAGGTAAAAAATTAGAAGGAAAAAAAGAACCAGGTTGCGAATCAATTGTCTCGCCTTGAGGAAGAGGCAATGCCAAAAATTAGGGGATGAGCTTGACATAGATGATACTTTTCCAGATAAGCAGGTCTTGGCAGCTTCTAAAGACTTAATCCCTTATTTGCTGGTTTTGACACCTATTTGACAAGTGATCTTGTTCCAGAAGACCAATCTTTCCAGCGGCATAAGAGATTTATGTATAAGGTAAGGAAGTTGTTCTAGCATAAATCATATTATTTTTGAATTTATATAGATGGTGTTATTAGGAGGTGCATCCCTGACGTAGAGATGATGAGCATTCTTGAAGCTTTTAATTCATCACCAGTTGGGGGTCATCATAGGTGGTACCCGTACAGCCTACAAAATCCTGTAATGTGGGTATTATTGTTCTACTATATGTAAGGATGCACATGATTTTGCCCAAGCCTATGAATAGTGTCAGTTTCAGGGCAATATTTCATGGAGACATAAACTCCCCATGCGACCTATCTTAGAGCTGGAGTTGTTTGATGTATGGGGGATTGATTTCATGGGTTCATTCATGAGCTCCTATAGCATGAAGTATATTCTGGTGGCTGTTGATTTTGTTTTAAAATGGGTGGAGGCATTTACACTTCTAAATAATGAAGGAAGAAGTGTCTTCGCATTTCTGAAGAAAAATATCTTTTCTTGGTTTGGCACTCTACGTACAATTACTAGTGATGGTGGGTCTCACTTTTGCAACCATCTATTTAAGGCGCTGCTTGATAAATTTGGTGTAAAGCATAAGGTGGCAACAACTTATCATCCTCAGAAAAACGGGCAGGATAAGGTCTCCAATGGAGAGATCAAGTCCATATTGGTGAAGACTGTGAAAGCCAACAAAACTAACTAGTCAAGAAAGTTAGACGATGCACTGTGGGCCTACCGAACAATCTTTATGACCTCCATAAATGCCTCTCCATATCAGTTTGTGTATAGCAAGGTATGCCCCTTGGCGGTCAAACTTGAGCATAAGGCACTATGGACATTAAGAAAGCTAAATTTTGGGTGGCATGATATAGCTAAGTTGATATTAAGCAAGGTGAGAGAGTTGGATGAATTTCAGCTCCGTGCTTATGAGAGCTTTACTACATACAAAGAAAGAATGAAGTTGTATCATCACAACAAAATCAAGAAAATAGTGTTAGAACCCAGTAATTTGATACTTGTTGTATAATTCAAGACTTTGCTTGTTTTTTGGCAAGTAGAAGTTTAGATGGTATGGACAATTCACCGTGACTCGAGTGTTTCCACATGGTGTTGTAGAACTAAAGCGTGATGGTGAATCCCTATTCAAGGTAAACGGGTAGCGGGTGAAGCACTATGTGAAAAATCCTAAAGAGTTAAGAGTATGTGTTATTCTGGACCTTAGCGATGTCTGAGTAGCCAAGGAAACTGTGTCATACCGCGATGATAAATCAGGCGCTGCTTGGGAGGCAACCTACTATTTTAGTGTTCAGGTTTTCTTTTGTAGGCCTATAGCATGAGGAATAACCTGGAACATAGTAAATCATCTCTTAATATAGAATATTCTAGGTAAGGGGACTTATTGACCCACGTATGGAAGTCATAAGTCCCACTCGGGCCAAGTAAGTTATGCAATAAAAGTTGAAAGGAAATTTGAAGGATTGTTGAAATTTCTGAACTTTAACCTATGAACCTACTTACTGGGTCATAAGTATGCTTATGACCTCGTAAGTAGTGAAATGTGTATCAGAACAACAAGTTCAGGGATCAGGGAAAGTGCAAAAAAATTGGCCACCTACGGCAGGGCACCTACGGTCGTAAGTGGTACCGTAAGTGACCAGTGTTTTAGGCCTAGTTTTTTAAAAGATTGGGCAAACCAAAACAGGCCTACCCATACTTTTTAAACCTTAAAAACCAAACATTAGGCCCCATAATCCTCAAAATTCCAACTCCCTCTCAAATTTAAACTTTCTAACTTCCTCTCAAATTCTATATAAGGCAAGACTCAACCCTCAGTCCATCACTTGCACGCATTAAAATCATTTGAGGCTAGGATTTTGAAACTACTTTAAGCTTCTACTTTTATCTTTCAAAATAAAAATTTAAGGTAAACTTCTTGGATTTTATGAATAGTATAATTTGTATGAACATAGCATAAGTGAGTTGGTACTTGAATATGCTTGAAAATTTTGTGAAACTCAAAAGTTCTTGTTTCTAGGAGCCTAGAATAATCAAGAAAATTGAAATTAGGTCATTGCTCTTTAATTAAAACCATGTGATCATGCCCTATTTGGAAGTATAATTTGAAAAGGTGATGGAATCCAAAATTTTATGTGTGTTTTAGAAATCGATACAAGTGTTATATGAATTACTAGACTGGAACGGGCTAAAGTTTACTATATAGGGATGTAAACTTTGCGGAAATTTTTGAAGTTTAATAATTTTGATTTTTCTTCAAATGTTTGTACTCTCTCATTCTATTTTGTGCACTAACACTAGCTTTTTTAGGTACTATGGAACCAAAGAAAGCAGGACCATCGAGGCAACAAGACGAATCCCCCGAGCATAGTGGATCTGTGGAGGAGTACCTGATTTTCTCGACTAGTGCAGTTCACCCACAGACTAGATCCCAAAGAAAGGTTGCAGTCAAGCATATTGTTAGAGCTACTTTGGGCATCTAACTCCTATCATAGACACAGTGGGGCAGATGACCCACTTTTACTCTGGCTAGGGCCTAACTAGGGGCCAGCCAACCAGTTTCCAGGTTGAGGATGAAGTCCACTAGGTTATAACCACCATAGTTTCTCTAGTCTGAAGAGGGATAGGTTGATGATAATGAGGAGATAGAGTTTGAGTCACTAGTGGACATAGCCACATAAGACCCCCAATCTGAGAAGAGGCCATAGGATGAGTTTGCAGCAGAAACTCCTCAGCCATCATCTATAGTACCCTATTCTGAAGATGGTAAACCCAAACATATCATCAGGTGCCAGCACCAGAGATAGAGCCACTAGCTAAGACTGACTATACTTTTGACCCTACTCATATCTTGGTTGAGCCTATTACTGAGGTGAACTTGAGGTGGTATGTAGAGGGGTTATAGATGATTTATGAGAGAGACAGCTTTATGACTGAGGCAAGCTAACCCATGAGGGATATTTAGAATGAGATATAGATTGAGTTATCCAATTTAGTTGGAGAACCACTTTACGAGATATGTTTGATCATTATCAACTGGTGTAGATGACTAGACCTCAGGATTCATATATCTAGGCATTGTGTAAGAGTTCTATGCCTCCTACTATACTGTATCTTTGACCATACCTAGAGGCGATAGGTGTGTATAGAATTTCTAATTAGAGCATACACTGGTGAACGGTGTCATGGTTGATATTTTAATGCCGACATCTGCCAAGATCTTTTTCACCCTAATTATACAGCCTGGTATCTACTATAGAGTGTAATTTTTTATTAATATTTTTATAAGACAGATACACTATGTGGGATATTGAGCATTGGATACAAAGGGTAGATTTACCAAGATAGATTTCTAATTACATTTTAGACCTTGGTGAGAAGGCCCCTGGATCAAGGAAAATAGGCACATTAAGAAGGTGGCGCTAAATTTTATCCCTAAGTTTTGGTGGATGGTGGTTCGGTATCAATTATGTCTGAATATTGTAGACATACCTGGGATGTTGCTAAATTAATCATGAGTTTGATGGAGGGATATCATATCAACTTTTCATCCATTATCAAGTATTAGATACATGAGCGATCTTTTGGTAAATTGACTATATTACCGTTTCCTCTCCTTGTCCAGTAGTTGTGTGATGATGTTGGTGTGCCTAAATTTTCAGGTGTTAACCAGAGAGTTGAGGCGATAGGTGTGGTCCAGACTAGTTTTATCAAGCATTCAACAAACCTAGTCTTTTCTCAGAGGACCCATAGGCCTCTGATAGTGAATCTGACCCAATTTGAGGGCCCATCAGTTCTTGCAGAGCCTAGTGATAGATAGAGTAGTGACGTAGATATGAGTATGGACTTTGAATAGGTTAGTAGAGAGAGGCACTAAAGATGAGCACTCATGGGGAGGGACCCCATCCATGTCTACTTCATCCCTAGCCTTCAATTTTGAGTCGGTCGAGGTATCCTCTAAGCCTCCTCGCCCCACTGCCACTTTTATAGATTCGAGCTTTATTGCGGTGTCATGAGGCTTCTTACAATGCCTGGTAGAGAGATAAAATGCCCCAGGATCTGTCCCTTGAAATTTCCTCGAGCCTTAAGTCCACTATTTTATTGATGACTTACTATACAAGTTGTATGGTATGGTTATGAGTATAGGGACCCAAGTCATAACCAAACCAATGTGTTATTGACCAAGTTTTGTTCTGGTTATGAGATACTCCTCACAAGTCATATGATCATGTGATGAGTCGTTAAGGTTCAGTCGTATGTTGTGTAGTGTCCAAGTCCTTGGTGTTCTGTGTTGGTCATGACTAGACCATACGAGTCGTATAGTCTAGTGACAAGTGGGACTAGGAAGTCATAAGTTAGAAAGTGTGTGGTGTATGTTTCTCTATCTTGTAAATGACTTAATGGTACGAGTCATAAGTTATGGTGATAAGTCAATGGCTTGACTCGTAACCACCAGTGGACTTTTTTTGTAGCTTTAAGTTGGGTACTTTGGATATTTCCCACCCCAAGCCCATAAGATCCCACGTCTTATAACACCTTTTGGCCATTCATTATACCCTTTTACGAGATCAAACTCTCTCAAAACTCTATCTAAAACCTCTCAAGAAATATTGGGATAAGGTTTCTTTAAAGTGGTCATCTAAGGGCTTAAGGATCAAACGCAACTCAGGCATGTGACTCTTCCTTCATTGTTAGTTCACTAGTCATTAATGGTGGTTTTGAAAACCAAGGTTGAGGGTTGGAATGAATATTATTGGGTATTGTTTCCTCATGATTTAAATTATCACTATGCATGTTTTAATAATGATTTTGTACATATGGGTGCATGGGAATTATTGTTTAACTAAGGGGTTATTTTTAACCTTAAATTTGGTGTTTTTTGGTTTTGATAATGGTATTCCCTCAACTTGTTTGTGAAATTTTATATGAGAATGATCTTGTCACATGTTGAATTATGTTTTGAACTAGGGCATAGGCCTAAGAATGTTAATGTTTGGTAAATGGTTTTATGAAAGCATTGTTGGTCATAAATTGATTTGAAATGCTAAATGGGTTTGAGTCCAAACGTAAAATTACTTGATGTCCTTTTTTGGACAATGGGTTTGAGTCCCTTAATTATGAATTACTTGATATCCTTGTTTGGACAATGAGTTTGAGTCCCAAAATATTGAAATTATTGTTATTGCATATGGTACGCTTGAAAGTGGGGTTGGTATGATGATACCAATGGGATGCCTTTGGTATGTAATTGGATTAATGGTTCTATATATGTAATGAATGTTTTAGTTGGTCTTTAAAGTGAGATGTGTAGCAGTATCATGAAAGTGGAGTCCGAAGGGCTAACACAGGAAACCGCACTAGTAGATGCGGGTGTCTATATGATCTAGAGGTTTGAGTCCCCCGAATGAATATATGAATGGGAAGTTCGAGTCCCCTACATTGTATACATTGGTGCTTAAGTAACCTTTATTTTGTCGAGAGGTTTGAGTCTCCCATACAGGCATATATAGTTATGGATATTCTCTGGTTCGTATGGCTACACGCACTGGGGCCCTTCTAGCTATGGTAGAGCTGGGCCCATATAGCCTGTGGGTTCCTTGTTTTATAATGGTTATGCTATATAACCTAGGTTAAAGATTACAAAGTTCATGCTAAGACTTATTTCCCTACCCCGACATATGATATTATATCTCTCTCTATATATATATATGTATGTATTTCATATGGCATCATGTATTGGATGTTGTACTTCTTTTTAAATGTTATCATGGCATTATTTTATTCCTTTATCCTTGAATTACATGCTAGCGCTCCAACTGCTAACCATCTCGGGACACTAATCCCCACGCGATGCAGGTGCCGAAATGACTTTTACTTTTCCTATACAGTGATTAGGTGCTTGAGTTAGTTCGTGAGTTAACATTAAAGTGGTAAGCTTCCATACTTCGAAAGGCATCATTTTGTGGTTTTTATTTCCTATGTCTTAGACCTTATTTTGACTTTGTTTTACCTATTGTCGGAGGCATGTCCCAACATTTAATTGCTTTCAGTTTCTAAAGGCTTTGTTGGATTACTGTGGACTTGGGTTATTTAGTTGAGTGTTTTGGTTTGTTTTTTTTATTTTGGTGATGGACGGTTGTCCAGTTACCAATAGATGGTATAGATATTTCATGGATTTATATTAGTCTTATTTTACACTGTCTTGTTATATGTTCAGAATTCATCTAAAACTTGAGGTTGTTGTACTGACTAGGTTAGGTGAAGGGGATGATCTCCAGTCCACGTTGGACTTGAGATACCCATCACAGCCAGTCCTTGGTTTGGGTTATGAAAAAGTTATTATCAGAGCCTAGATTCATGGTCAATTGGATGTCCACAAAATCGTGTCAAGTAGAGTCTCTTTTATGGGTATGTAGTGCTCCACACTTATAAGATAGAGGCTATAAGACATTTAGGAATATTTCCTTTCTAGTTGTCTTAATTTCAGGCAATAGAGTCTAAGGTCTTGGATCCTTCTGATTTTTGATTGTTCGTCTTCCAGATCATGCCTCTAAGAAGATTTGATGTCTGTGTGAACTTTTCTGTCCCGTATAAGGACAATGTGTATGGAGCTCATCCAACTTCTAGGTTTTAGACCTAATCAAGGGTCGCTACATCTAACTGTCCTCGTGGAGTCCTATATGTCCCCACTGATTAAACTCATAAGGGTGACACTCATACTCAGTCACCTCAAGGGGAGGTTACTAATACTAAGTTTTATCGCTCTATTAACCTATTAACTTAGCTGGTGACATCTCAGTCACAATAGTCGGTTCTTCTGGTGTTGCCATGGGTTCGTCTGAGGCCACTAGAGTTGGCCAATTTATGAGGTTACATCTTCTAATATTTATTGGTACAAAAGTTGAGGAGGATCCTCAAAGTTTCATTGATGAGATAGATAAAATCTTTTGAGTTATGCATTCTTCGTAGGTTGAAGGTATTAAGTTTGCTACCTATTACTTGAAAGATATAGTGTACCACTAGTCCGAAAAGTGGGAACAACTGAGAGGTGAAGACGCTGGTTCTGCCTTGTGGGATAATTTTTCTCTAGTGTGTTTCTGGATTGTTTCTTCCCTCAAGAGTTGAGCTAGGTAAAAGTGGAGGAATTTGTCAACTTGAAGTAAGGAGAAATGACAGTCAAGGAGTATGCTTTCGAATTCCATCAGTTGTTTCGGTATTCTCCTGAGTTGGTATCTAACATAAGGGCCTAAATGAGAAAGTTTGCTTTAGGAATGTCCTATGAGTTGATTCTTGAGAGTAAGGCTAACTTATTGAACAAGGACATGGATATCTCCAGATTGCTTATGTATATGTAGTAGGTCGAAGAAGAAAAAAAACAAGCTAATATTGGTGAGAGGCAGAGTAAGAAATCTTGGTATTCAAAATAGGGTGGAGGTCAACAGCAGAATGGAAAGTAGTCTAAGAAAAAGAGATTAAGGAGTTCTAACTCCTATTCGATGGCTATTGCTCCCTACCCAAAGACGTCTGGTGATCGATATTTTAAGGTTGGTGATGCTTCTAGGGCACAGGGTGTCCAATCTCAGGCTAGTAGGTCCCAGTCAGCACCATCCTACCTTTTTTGCAAATTTTATATTTAACACCACTATGGTCAATGCAAGAAAGGGAGGAACCGATGTTTTATGTGTGGTAATATTGGATATATACAGCAGAATTGTACCTATAGAGTTGCTTCTGGGAAAAATAAGATTTTTGTTGCCTCTTCATCAGCTTTTGCACCAAAGGGTGCCACTTCTTGCTCTAGCACTGGTCGGAACCTTCTTTATGATCTCATTACTTGTCAGGAGTCTGGGGTGTCCCCAGATATTGTTACTGGTATGTTGAAACTCTTTTCTGGTGATGTGTATTATTTACTTAATCCGGGTTCCACTCTCTCTTATGTGTCCACACTTGTGGCTGTGCATTTTGGTTTTGGTCCAGAGTGTCTATTGAACCCCTTTTCTATTTCTATATTGGTGGAAGAATTTGCAGTTGTTAAAAGAGTATATAGGGATTGTGGGGCATCTGTTGATAATAAAGAAACTCTGGTAGACTTGATAGAGTTAGGCGTGGTTGACTTTGATGTTATTTTGGGAAAGGACTGGTTGCACTCATGCTATGCTTTCTAAGACTATCGAACACGTAAGGTCTTGTTTAAATTTTCTAACGAGCCAATTGTTGGGGGGAGTTCTCTATTTCCTAAGGTATGGTTCATATTATATATTAGAGCTCGAAAGTTAATTTTCAAAGGTTGTCTCTATTATCTGTTCTGGGTTAAAGATTCTAACTTGAAGGGTCCTTCCTTATATTTTATTTCCTGTGTTAAATGAGTTTCCTGAAGTCTTCCCTGATGATCTACCTGGTGTCCCTCCCAATAAAGAGATTGATTTTGGTATTGATCTTATTTTGGACGCTCATCCTATTTCTATTCCACCTTATAGAATGGCTCCAACTGAGTTGAAAGAACTCAAGGAGCAGTTGAAAAACCTCTTAAACAAGGGTTTTATCTGTCTTAGTGTGTCCCCATGGGGGGTAGTTTTCTAGTCCGTATGTAAGAAGTATGGTTCCCTTCATATGTGCACTAATTATCGGTAATTGAATAAAGTGATAGTAAAGAATAAGTATCCACTTTTGAGAATTGATGATCTCTTTGATCAACTTCAGGGTGCCAAATTCTTTTCAAAGATGACCTTCATTCCGGTTATCATCAGTTAAATATTAGGGAGGTGTACATCCCTAAGATATCGTTTGGTACCTAGTATGGGTATTTTGAGTTCTTAGTGATGTTGTTTGGCTTGACTAATGCCCCTATGACATTCATGATTTTGATAAATAGGGTTTTCCATCAGTTTTTGGATCAGTTCATGATTGTCTTCAATGATGATATATTAGTGCACTCTAAGAATAAGGAGGATCATGTCGATCACCTCTACCTTACGTTGCAGACCTTGAGAGATCAACACTTGTATGTTAAGTTCTCTAAATGTGAATTCTGGTTGAATGTCATAATTTATCTGGGTTATGTTGTATCTAGTGATGGGATCATGGTGGATCCTCTGAAGGTTGTTGTGGTTAAGAAGTGGCCTAGACCCACGAATCTAATCAATATTTAGAGCTTCTTACATTTAGCCAATTATTATAGGAGGTTCACAGAAATTTTTTCTTCTATTGCTGCTCCATTGACCAAGTAGACTCTCAAAAGGTGAAGTTTTTATGGTCTGATACTTGTGAGGGTAGATTTTCCAAGCTAGAAGATAAGTTGACTTTAGTTTTGGTCTTGACTCTACCTGAGGTACAGAGGGTTTTTTCATCTATTGTATATGTCTCGGGTTGATTTGGGATGTATGTTGATGCAATATGGTAAGGTGGTTCTTTATGCCTTTAGAGAGTTAAAGGTTAATGAGAAGAACTATTCGCCTCATGACTTGGAATTGTTAGTTGTGGTGTTCACATTGAAAATTTGGCGTCACTATCTGTATAGGGTCCATGTTGATATCTTTTTTTATCATAAGAGACTACAGTACGTGTTTACTTAGAAAGAGCATAATCTCAGGCAAAGGAGGTGACTTAAGTTACTGAAGGTCTATGATATGAGTCTTCACTACCACCCAGGTAAGGCTAATGTGGTTGTTGATGCTCTTAGTAGTTGTCCAGGGAAAGCTTGTTGCATATGGATAAGGATAAGGGAGAATTGGTGAAGGATATTCACCATTTAGCTAACCTTGGAGTTCGTCTCCTAGACTCTAAGGATGGTGGTGTGTTTGTGCAACAGGTGGCACAATCATCTTTTGGTTCTGAAATAAAGGAGAAACAGGTGTTAGACCCTCTCTTGATGAAAATCAAGGATGATGTAGGTAAGCAAAAGGTAATAGCCTTCGACATCGGTGGTGATAGTATCTTCAGGTACTAAGGGAGGTTATGTATTCCCGATGTTGATGGGTTGCAAGGCAGGATTTTGGTTAAGGCCCATGAATTATGGTATATGGTTCATCCTATCTCAATAAAGATGTATCATGACCTTAAGGAGATGTATTATTCAAAAAACATGAAGCAGGATGTAGCCAACTTTGTGGCTAAGTATATGGTGGGTCAGCAAGTAAAGATGGAGCACGTGAGGCTCGGTGAGCTACTTCAAGAGATTAAACTATCAGTGTGGAAGTGGTAAATAATTAATATGGATTTCGTTACTAGCATTTCATGGTCGCAGAATTAGTGTGACTCTATTTGGGTCATCGTTCATAGGATGACTAAGTCGGCTCACTTCTTTCCAGTGGAGACTAATTATTTTATTAAAGATTATGTGAAATTGTTCCTTCAGGAGGATGTAAAGTTGCATGGTGTGCCTGTCTTGATTATTTTGAATTGTGGTACTCAGTTCTCATCACAATTCTGGCACTCATTTCATGTGATTTGGGGATTAAAGTGAGCCTTAGTACCGCCTTTCACCCGTAGTTATATGGACAAGCAGAAAGGACTATTCAAACTCTGAAAGCTATACTATGAGCCTGTGTGATTGACTTTGGTGTTATTTGGTTCTACCACTTGCCTCTCATTGAATTTGCCTAAAATAACAGTTACCATTCTAGCACTGGTGTGGCTCTATTTGAGGCATTGTATAGTAGGAGGTGTAGATCTCCTATTGAGTGGTTTGAGGTTAGTGAAGCAAAGATATTTGGCCCGTATTTGGTTCACCAAGATATGGAGAAGGTGAAGGTGATTTAGGATAGGCTTAAGACCACCTAAAGTTACCAAAAGTCATATGCGAACATAAGGCAAAGGGGTTTGGGATTTAAAGTTGGAGATTAGGTATTTTTGAAGGTGTCTCCGATGAAGGGTGTAATGTGGTTTGGAAAGAAGGTAAAGCTCTGTCCCTGGTATGTTGGCTCATACTTGGTTGGGATAAGGGTTGGTAAAGTTGCCTATGAATTGGAATTTCCCTCTAGCATGAGTTCCACTCACTCGGTACTCCATGTATCCATGTTGTGTAAATGTGTGGGTGATCCTTTATTAGTTGTTCCCTTGGAGAACATTGGTATTTTGGATTTTTTGTCCTATGAGGAGGTCTCGATAAGGATCTTCAATCGGCAAGTTCTTCGGTTGTGAACAAAAGATATAGCTTCGATAAAGGTTCTATGGAAGAACGAAAAGTTTGAGGAAGCTACTTGGGAAACAAAGGCCAAAAGTTTGAGGAAGCTACTTGGGAAACAAAGGAGGATATGAAGTCCAAGTACCCATTCCTATTCCCTATTTTGGAAATTCGTGCTTGAGGTATGTGTTGTGCTTAACATCCTTGTTTTATGTATTTATTGAAAGGTAGATTGTGAATTTCTTAGTGATTTGTTTTCTAACTTTGTTAAAGGAAAAAGGTGGTTTCCTTGGCATCTTTGTTTTTTAACTTAGTTAAAGGTAAGAGTAGAGACGTGCGGAGTCTAATCGTGCTTGTATTGCTTTGTTCCATCACTCGAGGATAAATAATCCTAAGAGGAGAAGACTGAAATGCCCTAGGCTCTGGCCCTTGAAATTTTCTCGAGCATTGAGCCCACTATCCTATTAGCGACTCACCATGCGAGTTATATGGTGTGGTTATGGGTCCAGGGACCCTATTCATAAATAAACCAGTGTGTTATTAGCCAAGTTCTATCTTGGTTATGAGAGACTACTTGTGAGTCTTATGATCATGTGACAGGTAGTTAAGGTCTAGTCGTACGTTGTCTAGTGTCTAAGCCCTTGGTGTTCTGTGTTTCTCATGATTAGACTCTACGAGTCGTATGGTCTAGTGACGAGTGGGACTAGGAATTCATAAGTTGGATAGTGTGTGGTGTCCTATTCTCTGTCTTGGTGACGACTCAATGGTACAAGTCATACGCTATGGTAACGAGTCAATGGCTTGACTCGTAACCACCTGTGGACTTTCTTTTACAGCTTTAAGCTGTGGGTACGTTGGATATTTATTACCCCAATCCCTTAATACCACACATGGCCATTCATTGTATCCTTTACAAGATCAAACTCTCTCTAAAACTTCTCAAGAAATATTGGGCCAGGGTTTCTTCAAAGTAGTCATCTAAGGGCTTAAGGATCAAATTCTCTCCATAAATCTTTATAACACAGGCATGTGACTCTTCCTTCATTACTAGTTCACTAAAAACATATGTTTAAACATTGTTCATGAGTCATTAATGGTGGTTTTGAAAACCAAGGTTGAGGGTTGGAATGAATATTGTTGGGTACTGTTTCCTCATGATTTAAATTATAATTATGGATGTTTTAATAATGGTTTTGTACATATGAGAGCATGGGAATTGCGATTTAACTAAGAGGTCATGTTTAACCCTAAATTTGGTGGGTTTTGGTTTTGATAATGGTATGCCCTCAATATGTTTATGAAATTGTCAATGAGAATGATCTTGTCACATATCGAATTGTGTTTTGAACTAAGGCATTGGCCTAAGAATGTTAGTGATTGGTAAATAGTTTTATGGAGGCCTTGTTGGTCATAAATTGATTTGAAATACTAAATGGGTTCGAGTCCCTAAATGTTGAATTACTTGATGTCTTTGTTTGGACAATGGGTTCGAGTCCCAAAATGATGAAATTATTATTATGACATGTTGTACGCTTGCAAGTGGGGTTGGTATGATGATACCAATGAGATGTCATTTGTAAGTAATTGGATTAATATTTGTGTATGTGTAATGAATATTTTAATTGAACTTTAAAGGGGGATGTATAGCCGGGCTATTAAAGTGGAGTTTGAAGGACTAACACTAGAAACCGCACTAGCCGGTGCGGGTGTCTATATGATCGTGACGTTAGAGTCCCCCAAATGAATATATGAACGGGAGGTTCAAGTCCCCCATATTTTATACATTAGTGCTTAAGTCACCTTAATTATGTCGGGAGGTTCGAGTCCCCCATACAAGCATATACGGCTATGAATATTCTCTGGTTCATGCGGTTACACGCACTGGGGCCCTTCCATCTAGGGGAGAGTTGGGCCCATATAGCCCGTTGGTGACTTATTTTATGATGGTTATGCTACACAGCCCAGGTTAAGGTTTACAAAGTTCATGCTAAGCCTTGTTTCCCTACCCCGACATGTGATATTATATCTATATATATGTATATGTATTTCATATGGTATTATGCATTGGATGTTGTACTATTTTCTTACTGTTATCATGGCATTATTTTATTCCTCTATCCTTGAGTTACATGCTAGCGCTCCAACCGCTAACTATCTTTAAACATTGTATCCCCACATAATCCAGGCATCAAACATCTTCTACTTTTCCTGCATAGTGATCGACTTAGTTCGTGAGTTGACGTTGAAGTGGTGAGCTTCCATACTTTGGAAGGATTCATTTCATGGTCTTTGTTTATTATGTCTTAGACCTTGTTTAGAATTTGTTTTGGCTATTGTCGGGGGCATGTCCCGATATTTTATTGACTTCGATTTTGTAGAGGCTCTGTTTGATTACTGTGGAATTGGATGGTTTGGTTGAGTGTTTTGGTTTGGCTGATTATTTTGGTGATGGTAGGTTGTCCGATTATCGATGAATGGTATAGACATTTCATGAATTAATATTAGTCTTATTTTACACTATTTTGTTATATGTTTGGAAATCATCTGACACTTGAGGTTGTTGTGCTGACTAGGTTAGGTGAAGGGGTGATCTACGATCCATGTGGGACTTGAGATACTCATCACATCCAGGCCCTAGTTTGAGTCGTGACAAGAGGCAAGATGAGGCCATATCCTAATTGACTGAGGCATAGTTCGAGATTGCCACATTATATGAGCCGATTTGGCCTTGGGTCCAGACGACTTTGGAGATTACAAAGACTTAGATTTGGGCTACTGTAAGGGCTGAGCTATTAGATATGAAGGACGAGTTGCATTGTTGTATTAATGATTTTGAGAAGAGAGTACATGCATGGTTTACGATATTGAAGCACCTAATCTAGTTGGGATTAGGGAGGAGGTGGATACATTATGCACTAAGGTATGCTCTCTTACTGAGAGTCATATTCCAGCCAGAGGTCCTCACTTTTGCCCAGTCGATGCCACCACGCTAAAATAGGTGTTTGTATTTATTTACTAAGGAGGAGTTGGTCCCTGTAGTTGGGACCAAAAAAGTAAGAGAAGAGGATCTGTAAGATCCCGACTCGCCATATGATCAAGCCCTAAAAAAGGCCACTCGTGATTCAAAGAAGTCTACAGTTGTTGATAGGCAGAGACATGCTAAGATAGATACCAGTGTATCTTCTAGTAGTGCACCGCCGCCGCCGCTGCCTCCACTAGTCGAGATACCCCCTGAGGGGAATGAGCATGACACGAGTGCCTAATGCGTCCTAAGTATGTCCTCATCCCCTTGATTTATATTATTTTCATGCACTAGGGACAATATGTAGTCTTTAGTTGGGGGTGGGGTATACCATAGCCTCCGCGGATTTTTGTTGTCGTGCTTTTCTTCCTGTTAGTTGCTAGTGGTTGTAGAACTGGTATGTCTAGGGAAATTTTATGTCGTATTATGTTTTGTTTCATATTATGTTGTTTTTTTGTGTAATTAGGAGATTTTTGAGTATCTAAGCCAGTTAATATACTTTGTTTTTTATTTTTGAAAAAACTAATATCCCTCCAAAAATTTATTTTGAACTGTGTGATATGTATATATGTGTGACTATTGTGAATCTCGTTATGGCATTAGAACTAGGGACATAATAATCATAGCTAACTTGTGCATGAACCGGATAGGCAGTAGTTTGTCTGCAACCCTGTGCTATTTGTGTGAGATGCTACTTTGTTCCATTTGTGTGTTGAATCCAAAATTTGCTTAGTTAGTTTTGCCTAGGTTGTAGGATAGTCGGTTAGGAAAGGATCATAGACCGTTCTTGAAATAAGTACATTTTTAGCCTAAACGACCATCTAAATATGAATAAGTATCCCTTGATCCCTATGTTGAGCATGTATAGCCTATTTTTCTTGTTTCACCTTTCACCTTCCTATTTGTGTTATAATTAACTTGTTTTGGCCTTGGTCCTCTTTTGACGGTGTGCACCTCAACTCAAGCAAATTGCCAAAGTTGAGGGTGTCTATCATAGACGTATGTAATGTGAAGTGGGTATGAAGAAGGGTAAATAAGAAAAAAAGAAAGTAGGGTTGGGTGTGGTAAAAAAAAAGAAAGGATAAATTTAAAAAGAAAAGAAAAAGAAAAAGAATGAATAAAAGAAACCACACCCAACCTGAATGTGCAATAAAAAAATAAAAAGAGAGCAATAAGAGTGAAATAAAGAGAGTTGGTTCATAAGTGGACCCCAAAGTAAGTGTAGTGCCAAGGAGGCTTAGCCACTAAAAATGTTCATATGTAGCATACTAGCTCCCAAGCCTACATTACAAGCCGAGTGAAGTCCTATAGTGATCCTAACCCGACTACTTGAAAACTAAGATAAAGAAAATAATGGAAAACCTATGGTATTTGATGCACATTGATTGGAACTTTTTTGTGAGTGCTACTGTCTCTTGATAGTCCCTGCATTGACATGCACGATTCCATATAAGTTATTGGGACTTCTTTGATGTGAGGGCGCATGGATTGTGTTGCTAGCTGCTTACTTATTTGGGTAGTGTAACTTGTACGTATGCATGATTGTTTGTTGCTAATATAATGCCATATATTTATTCCCTTGTGTCACATTATTGTGATTCATTGATACACACAGTTGGGTTTGAAGTGTTAAATAGGTGAGGAGGGTAATGTTTTAAGCTTAAAAGTTGATGTTGACCGCCGCAGATAGCTTAGGTTTCTCCTAGTTAAGCGTTGTTGTTATATTTGTTTTATTGTGTTGCCTGAGAACATGCAAACGTTCTAAGTTAAGGGTGTTTATGTGTTATGATTTCATACCACATTCAATGCTTAAAACGATGAAAATATACAAGTTCCTTAGGTCTATTTCTTAGATATGATGTGCTTTGTGTTGTGTTAGGCAAGAAACCAAGTTTTGGAGATGAAAAGGAGAAAAAATGTAAAAATTAAAGATTTTGAGACACCTGCGTGGGTACCTACGGCACGTAGGTGCTACCTGTATGGAGTAGGTGTCAGAATATGTGCAAGAAAATTGAAGTTCAGGGATTCAGAAGCTGAAGATTTTGGTTTGTTACCTACAGAGGAACACCTACGAGCCGTAGGTAGTATCTATGCTCCTTAGGTGTCAAAAACTATGAAGTTCAGAAGTTGTAGAGAAGTTTTGGACACCGGCACCTACAGTGGGACCACCTACGCCTTGTAGGTGGCCACAGACTTTGATTTTCTTCTTTTATTTAGGATTGGTTTCCTAGGGTTTTCTTGTATTCTATAAATATCCTTTTGACATTTTTTAGTTAGTTAATGCACTCTTATTACTTACAAACATATATTTGATTCCGAGATTCAATTTTGATCTTAGGATTGCTTTGTTCTTGCTTTTGGTTGAATTATTAATTTGAGACTTTGGGTTTTTGTCACAAAGTATTATAAGATTGATTTAATTCTATCATTTATGAATCCCACTGATTGTTTCACAACAATGAGCGGTTAAATTCCTTAGCTAGGGTTATGGGAACCCTGCCAGATTAACGAAGTAGGGGAAGTGGAACGTTGTCTCAAATCGATATTCTTGCATATTGTGATCATCTTTAGTTTAATAGACATCTTAGCAGTTGCAAATGTTAGAATCCATCATGTATTCACTACTTTCTTCACAAGAGAGGTAGAGAGTAGGAAAAGAAGATAACAATAAAAATTTGGAGTTAATTGTCGATATAAGCTAATCATCTTCATCTACTTAAGATAATTATCTTCATCTAATTAAGTAGAGACTCAAAAGGTAATAGTTAATCTGGAATCTAGGATAAGGGTTAGTAAAGCGACACTCGGACTCAAAAGGTAAAGAGTACCAGTGAGTCCACAAGACAATTGGTGATACATAACTTATCAGATTTTGCGTGCAAGATATTGGGTTGGTTCAACAGAGCACGATAAACCTATGGATTAGAGAAGCCAGGGGGAACATGATCCGAGTGTTTGTTTTAGATTGATTACAACCAAAGCATTCCACATCTTATTTCACAGATTACAACAACCAGCCTTCCATTTACTTTTCAGCACTACCTGTTGATTTCAGCAAACTTAAGAGATAGTTACATGTATTCCCTGTGGGTTCGACCTCAACCTGAGTTGGATTACTATATTTTGCATTGACCGTTTTATCTTCTATTGGAGGTGTAGTTTGGGCATTATCAAGTATATGCAATTTGTCTTGGTTACAAGAATGGTGTAGTTCTAACTTCTCGTGCTAGTGCATTTTGTATGTATTGAACGGGACTGAGTAGAGATAGTTATTTTGGACTGACTAATAAAAACATATTCTCTAAACTGTCAAATGTACTTATATTCTCAATTATGAAATAACTATTATGATTTGTATATATTATTTATCGTTTTGATTTACTAAAAGGTGAGATTCTTAGATGAGTCAATATTCCTAGTAGATTGGAGGATAATAACATATATTGGTGAAATAATAAGTTAGTTGATGGAATTCATGTCTCGGTATAGAGATTTATGAAAGCCTTTTATGAAAAGCTTATAAGTGTTCATGTGTAAACCCGACCGAGGGATTTATGAATCCAACATATAAAATAAGGTAAGCATTGCTCTAAAGGAAATTAATCATCATATTAAATTCATCAGTATTTTAATTTAGAGATAAGCACCCAGTACCCCCTCAAACTATGGTCAAAGTTGCTACGACACACTACAACTTTACATAGGTTCTATTATCCCTCCTGAACTCAATTTTGACGTATTTTTGTCACCCTTTTGTGATGACATAGAACCTTTATTACATAAAAATGGGACCCATATAAAAGGTGCAACATCAGCTAAAAAGGTGTCACATCAGCTAAAAAGAGTGACAAAAATACACTAAAATTGAGTTCGGGGAGGGAGAAATAGGATCCCTGTGAAGTTGGAGTGTGTCGTAGAAAATTTGGTCATAGTTCGGGGGGGTACTAGCTACTTTACTCAATTATTGATTATTATCTGTAATCTTAACATGGGGAATTACATAGGTGTTTAGTGGAAAATTATGAAATAAAAATAGAGGAGTGCAATTACGTATATTTAGTGGAATAATTTATAATTTATTATGGTAAAAATATTTCAAATTGGTATTTTGAATTATTTCCATAATAGGGAGACTCAGTAATTAATTTTGTGGTTCCTACAGTGCTCATATTACACTAGAACTCGAAATTTGATTTTCTATAGGAAAATGATAAGTTACTGTCTTTCCTTATTCAAGTAAAAATAGTCGTATATTTTTCTTTTCTCCATGGATTGGGAGAGTATCTCGATAAATAGTGATTTCCCTAGCCTAAAAATTGAAGAACAAAAAAGAAAGAATTGGATATTCTATTCAATACTTGCCCACCCAAGTATTGAGAGAATTCAGTTCTGAATTTGAGATCACTGTAGAAGATCGCAGATTTGAAAACGGATTAACTTCAAGTATCTGCTCATGCTTCAAGAGGTATTTCTAATTATTTTTAAGCATCCTTTGCGTGAACTATGTGTTTATATTGATTGTCTATGTTACATGCAAGTAATTCTGTCTATTTGTTTCCGCTGCATGTGCCTGGTTTTCTAACACCTGCAAGATCTCGCATGGAGATATTACAAAAATAATGCTCTAGCTTAGTAACTATACACATTGATGCAAGATAAATACGGTATATTCCATATATTTTCTTTGACCTTTCTAATATTCTTATATGATTGAGTTGTAAGAGAGCTTTCAAATAAGTTATGACAGTTTTTGTTTAACCCCCTTAAATTTTAGGATTTTAGAAATATGTATTCTTGAATTATTTTATTAGGACACAAAATTCCCTTGATATAGAATCAAAAATCAAAATAAGTCAATCATGCATCATGCAATCACACATGGCACCAACAAGACCTCTTGCATCATGCAATCAAACATGGTGCCAACAAAAGCATCTCACTTACCTAATCACAAAAATTTAAAATTCTCATTAAAAAAAAGGATATTGGGTTCAAAGGGCACTCCCGTAGAAAAGAACCAAAAAGAACAACCACGGGATGGGTGAAGTGTGACCTACTAGACTGACCCAAATAGACTAAAAACTAAAAAGAAAAAATCTTTTTGTAATTTTTTCAAAATTTTTAAATTTAACCCCAAAACTAAAAAAATAACTAAATACTAAGATCCTACCGCAATCACTTCACCCGAAACAATGAGAATTTCCCTACCCCACACTTAAAATCTACTTTACCCCCAAAGTAAACTTAAAATAGAGATTGAAATACTCCCTGGGGCCTTTAGGCCTTGCTAGCAGCATCTTTTAACGTCAAGAGGGTTTGGGGACCCCACACTTAGTATTTGACATGATTCTTAGCTCAGGTTTTTGGTATTCAAACTTTCAATTAACCTGTGACCCAACAAAAACAAAAACTATATAAAGTAAAAGCTAAAATACTGAAAATAAAATACCTACTTTAACTTGGGTTGCCTCCCAAGCAACACCTGATTTAGTGTCGCAGCACAACCGAACATCACTACTCAACCGAATTTCTTCATCCTCTTCCTCCTACTTGGAGTCCATCTTCTTATTCATTCCTGACCTCTTGAGTGTTTACTCTCAAGGTCAATGACTTTCTCAATAATAGCCTTTTGAGTCTCATCAATCATCATTATCGGGCTTAGGTGGTGGTTCGGGCAACTTAATAAGATTGTTCGAAGAGGTCTTTGGTGGTGCACTTTCTACCACCCCACACTTATAAACTTCCATAAATGTAATTATACATAAATCTTTGTAGTGGGAAGGTGGATTAAGTGGCTTCTAAACTCTGAAAACCACCTCTACATCATCCAATCTCAATATGAAAGCACCTTTTCTCACGTCTATCAACGCTCCTCCCGTGGCTAAGAATAAATGTCCCAGAATGATCAGGACCTGGTTATCTACATCATAATCCAAAATAATAAAATCAGAAGGAAATATCAACTTAACAACCTTTATAAGCACGTCTTCAATTATTCCTTCGAGTTTAACTATGGTCTTGTCCACCAATTGGAGCATCAATGAGCATGGTCTCCGCTCACCCAACCCAACAGTGTTGAACATAGACAATGGAATCAAATTTATACTTACCCCCAAATCACTCAAGGCATGGACCACTTCACCATCACCAATCTATATAGGGAGGATGAAACTCCCTGGGTTCTTAAGCTTTTGGGGCATCTTTTCCATTACCACGGAGCTGCCATAACTTGCTTCGGGGGTTCATTTTCACTTGGCAAACCACCCTAAAACCTGATATTATATGCCTGCTATAATTTCCCTAATTGTTGCTCCATCTGTTTCTGTGCAATTTGCTGATTTTTTATATCAGTAACCATCTTCTCTTGATTAGCCGAGATCTTATTCAAAGTTTCATCAATATTGTTGGCCTGTATATTATGTTGTTGCTATTGGTATTGCTGATGTTGATTATTGCCCCAAGAATGAATGGGCTGAACCTGCCATTTTTAGTTGTAGGCATTATCATAATTCAGTTTTTGTGTGTTGCCCAAAAAGTTGACGAATTCAGGATTGGCTCCACACATTTACCTGATCCTAAGACTGTTGCACACCCAACTAGCTGAATTGATTCATCATTTGATTATGTATAGCTGAAATTTGGGCGACTAAGGTTTTTATGCTATCAAATTTGATCATACCCGCAGCCTTTTTCACTGAGCTCCTTGAGGTATCCCCATGCCAATCCAGATTTTCTTTCGTAATCCAATTTAACAAAGTGTATAGCTCATCAAAAGTTTTTTCTAAAGCCTGACCACTAGCAGCTAAATCTAGCAAAAATTTCATGTTATGGTCGAGTGCCTCAACAAAGGTGTGAGTTACTACTCATTGGACTGCTGGTGATGTGGACAGTCCCGAAGAAGAGATTTGAGCCTCTCCCAAGCATGATACAGGTTCTCATCTGGCCTATGCTTGAAGCATAAAATCTAACTACAAAGTCTCGTAGTCTTACCAGATAGGAAAAAAAGGATGAGGAATTTTTGGGCTAAGTCATCCCAAGTTATGATTGAAGCTACCGACTCAACGTTCAACCACTTTTTTGCTTCCCCAAAAATTTAAAAGTGGAAGAGTGTCAGCTTCACATAATCAATTGACATACCCATAGGGATAATGTGTCACTGATCTCTGAAAGTTTTGCAGGTGGACTTATGGATCTTCATGTGATAGCCCGGTGAATTGTCCACTGTTGTGCAAGAGCTGCACAGTGTTCTGCTTCAGTTTAAATCTACCTCCAGGAGCTGGTCTCAAATGACGGAGGTTATATTAGTTGCAAGCGGGATTGCCACATCATGAACTATCCTACGGTTTGGTGGATCCTTAAGCATTAGAGCAGAAATATCTTGTTCCTCATGAATATGTGGGATACGATAGAGAAGAACTATTTTTTCCTCTATTGGTGAAAGCATTGCTTGGGCTTGGGGTTTGGTTCAAATAACTCCGTATCCCTTGCCATCTTCCCACTCGTTGTACCATTGGTTCGCTACATCCTTTAGCTGGTATGATGTTAGCTCAACACCCTCCATTTGATCAACATATATTACTTTGAAAATCTTCTCTATTTCATCTACAAACTCCTGCAGGTCCTCTTCTACCTTAGCACCAGAGAACTTGGGCTGGTTCATTCTTATGAACTAGCCCACTCTAGTAACTTTAAAAGAAACAGACGCATACCCAGTATCCTCCGACCTCTGATTTTGTGCGGCTACCAGCTGTGCAAGCATGTGAATAGATTTTATAAATTCAGCATTAGAAACCTCTCCTTCATGAGGCAGAGTGCGATTGTCCCCCATCTGGGGAGCTCTGGGAGGACTGGTCGGTACAGGAGGTACTCCCAAAGTAGGAACAGGTTCTGAGGTATGAGCTCTATTACGGGTCTGCATCCCATTGGTGGGACGGACTTGATCATCCTGAGAATTAACGTTGGTGCAACAGGGAGGCATCGCTGGTTTTCTGAAAAGTAAGAGGTCATTGATTAGGGGACAGATTAGACTCTAAAGCACGAACTAAATCACAAAGAAGAGGAACATTCTTAAATGCCTAGTAGCCTCCTACTTATAAGTATGGCGCGCTACACACCCATAAACAAGACTCTTCCGATGCTATATTGCAGACATCCTGGGACCATGAACCGTGCTTTGATATCAAGTTTATCACGACCCAAACTAGGGCCTAGCCGTGACGGAAATCCCAAATAATGAATGCCCGAAATGTCCTTCTCTATCTAGTAATCATCCACAACATTCATATAATAAAGAAGATGTAGAAATATAATCTGCTATTGAAACATAGTCAACTCTGAATTCAACATAAGTATGGAAACTGTAAATCAACTACATTTACATAACATCTGACTCAGTCTGCGAAATCTCTACTACATAAAAATCTGACAACTGTCTAAAATTGGGACAAGGCCCCCAGTAGACCAAAACTGAGATAAGTAACATAATCAGAGAAGACAGGCCTTCTGGAATAGAGAAGGCTCACCACTGCACAATCTGATCAGTTGTCTGAATTATGTACTGCTTATCTGGACCCCTAGACTAAGTCTCAGAACCTGAGAGATAGGGGGAGGGGGTCAATACAGATGTACTGGTACGCAGAGCATATACAAAATATTCATTTATAAATCAACATATATAAGAGCAATTTAAAACAGTTCATAAGTATATCATATAGTAAGAATTCAAATGGGCATTTTAAAGGCTCTTTAAAAATCATCTCAACTCTGAGAAATCTGTGTTACTTCTGCGCTAGGTAGTATACCCTACAACTCTGAAAAATTTCATGGGCTATATAGAAACTGTTATTAACTCGGCAGCGAAGCCCCCAACCCAAGTGTCCGCAAGGGTCGGAGTCTCTGAATCTACTATGCCACACGGCCGTCGCCAGCATATAATAATAATCTACCCGTATTGATAAATACTATTTCAGGCTAAGAGTTGCTTGAACTCGCGCCTTCTTCGGGTAACCACCTAACCCTCTTTAAGCCCCTTTTTAAAACTCTATCAAAATATACAGTCTCTGAAAACATACTCTAAAAACATGCTCTGAAAATATAATTTGTTATGGCATAAATATATATGGTATCATCATACCATTGACTTGCAAGTCACATCTCTGAGCCATTATTAGTCTATCATAAATCTCTGTATTCAAAACACAAGTTTGAGACCAGTATTTCAATAATTCAATTCAATGAATCTTTATTTTTTTCAAACCTCATGTAAACACATGCAATTTTTTCTCATACACACAAGAACATAGTGATATCAAGAAACACCCTCTCAATAATTCTAAATCATGTTCAAATGCCAGGATATTGTAAAAACATCTTTCAAGTCACAAAACCATAATCTTTAATTCAATACAAGATATGGAGTCCATAATTTATGCTCTCAACAATCTTAAATCTCAAATTCATACATATACATATATATGTAAATCAATTTACGAGAAAAGACCACAAGGCCAAAGAAATAGTAGCATAGAAACTTTCAAAATGCATAATCAATAATATAGTTTTCAAAACCCCCATAAAATACATCAATCAAAACCTTTAAATCATACTTTAACAATTTCAAGCCCATGTAGTTTTTAGGATAAACCCCACGTACCTCAATTACGAAGAACAAGGGATGATCCTTTAAGCCTACAGTTTGAGGATTCCAAATCTTCAATCAATTTTGAAAACCCACGGTTGAATCTTGAGTTTCTTGGAGGAGAAGTATATGAACTAGGGTTTTTGTTTTGAGCAAAATCTTTAGAATGTCACATATTCTTCCTGTAGAGGTATTAATAAATTGTTTGGACGTTTTAAGAGGCTTGAAAAAAGTCCAAATTACCCTTGTTAACTTCTGAACGAAGCTGGAAAAAATTAAACTAGGAACCCAATTTTAGAGACCACCGCAATGTGCCACTATCACGGTGGCTCACTGGAAATTGACGAATGGGAATTTTGGATCCTCCGCGATGCGCCACTATCGCAAGGTTCCACTGGAATTTGACAATTGCTAATTAAACCCTCTCCGCGACACGCTAAACACCAGAATGACGATGTTTTATGACTAGCACATAAAATAGCCATAAATTCTTCACCAAGTGTCCGATTTGGACGAATCTTATATCGATAGAAAGCTTATTCAGTCATCTACGAGATAAAAAGTTAACATATAAGAGATTATACTGAAAAAAAAGTATAAATCATTCTAGAAGCCAAGGCTTAATATTTTAGGGACAGAATTTAGCAAAGAAAAACTTCGGGGCGTTATAATATCCCCCCTTAGGAACATTCATTCCCGAATGTTGATGCGAGATACTGACAAGTATAGTTTCAAGCATACTAAGGCATAGAAAGAATAAGGCAAGGATTGTACCTTCCATTTTGTCATCCATTGGATCAAAAAGGTTTGGGTATCTAGCTCTCATGTCAACTTCTGATTCCTAAGTTTCTTCTTCAATTTTCTGGTTTCTCCACAACACTTTAACTAAGGCTATCTCTTTGTTCCTCAATCTTCTAACTTGGCGATCCAAAATCTCTACAGGCTCTTATTCATAGGATAAGGAGTCTGTCACTTTGATTCCTTCGACAGGCAATACTAAAGAATGGTCTCCAATACACTTCTTCAACATAGATATATGAAATACTGGATGAACCAAACCCAAACTAATTGGCAATTCAAGCTCATACGCAACTCCACCTATCTTTTTCATAATCTGATATGGTCCTATATAGCGAGGACTCAGCTTACCTTTCTTCCCGAACCACATGACTCCCTTCATGGGAAAAACCTTAAGAAACACCCAATCTCCAACCTCAAACTCTAGATCTCTTCTCTTAACATTGGAGTAGGACTTCTAACGACTCTGAGCTATCTTAAGTTGTTCTCTAATGACTTTTACATCCTTTATTTCCTGATGAACAAGATCAAGCCCAAATATCTGCGTTTTACCTACTTCATACCACCCTATTGGTGACCTACATCTTCTCCCATATAATGCCTTAAATGGTGCCATCTTAATACTAGAATGGAAACTATTATTACATGCGAACTCTATCAATAGCAAGTGTTCTACCCAACTACCTTTAAAATCAATCACGTAAACCCTCAACATATCATCGGGAGTCTAGATGGTGCGCTCAGCTTACCCATCTGTCTGAGGGTGGAAAGCCGTGCTCAAATTCACTTGGGTACCTAAACCCTTTTAAAAAGATCTCCAAAACTGTGAAGAAAACTGTGTACCTCTATCAGATATGATGGACACAGATGTCCCATGCAAATAAACAATTTCTGCAATGAACAGCTTGGCATAATCTTCTCCCGAATAATTTGTCCTGGCAGGTAGAAAGTGAGTTGACTTGATCAACCTATCTACAACCACCCCAAATAGAATCATACTGGTTTCGGGACCTCGAAAGTCCTGTAATGAAGTCCATATTAATCATCTCCTATTTTCACAAAGGCAAAGCTATCTCTTGAGAAGAAACACCTGGCCTCAGATGTTCCACTTTAACTTGTTGACAATTCAAACACTTGGCAACATAGTTAGCCATATCACGCTTCATATTATTCCACCAATAAATAGTTTTCAAATCCTGATACATCTTAGTAGAGCCAGGGTGAACAACATACCTCGACGTGTGAGCTTCGTCAAGGATTCTCTTTCTCAGACCATCTACATCTGGCACACACAACCTACCCTGGTATCTCAAAATATCATCACCACCAATTTCAAAAGACAATACCTTTTGTTGACCAACATCTTTCTTGATCTGCATCAAGATGGGATCTTCAACCTGCTTCTCTTTAACTTCTGTACAAAGGGAAGATTTAGCTATCTCATGAACAACCACTCCTTTATTCTCAGAATCCAAAATTTGCACTCCTAGATTTGCAAGTCGGTGAATATCCTTTACCATCTCCTTTTTTTCTTTCCCCATATGAGAAAGACTGCCCATAGATAACCTGCTGAGGGCATCGGCTACCATATTTGCCTTGCCCGGATGATAGTGCAGGCTCATGTCATAGTCTTTTAAAAGTTCCAACCATCGCCTCTGCCTGAGATTCAATTCTTTCTGCGAGAAATCATACTGTAAACTCTTGTGGTCAGTAAATATATTAACGTGTACCCCATACAAATAGTGCCGCCAATCCTTAAGTGCAAAAACCACAGCCGCTAACTCCAATTCATGAGTAGGGTAGTTCTGCTCATACACCTTCAACTGCCTAGATGCATAAGCCACTACCTTACCGTGCTGTATAAAAACACACCCAAGTCCCACTCGGGATATATCACAGTATACAATAAAACCTTCTGTACCCTTCAAAAGAGTCAGAATAGGAGTAGTAGTCAACTTGTCTTTCAACTTCTCAAAACTATTCTCACAAGAGTAGGACCACAAAATCTTCACCTTTTTCTGAGTCAACTTAGTAAGTGGTGCAGCTATGGAAGAAAAACTCTCAACGAATCTTCTGTAATAACCCGTCAAACCCAAGAAGCTCCGAATATCAGTTGGAGTCATGGGTCTGGGCTATTTTCTCACTGCCTCAATCTTTTGGGGATCAACCTTAATCCCCTCACTAGACACAATATGCCCTAAGAACGCAATAGTATTCAACCAGAATTCACACTTAGAAAATTTTGCATACAATTTATGATCTTTAAGGGTTGAAGGACGATTCAAAGATGATTGGCATGGTCCTCCTCGCTCTTAAAATATACCAAAATGTCATCAATGAATACAATGAAAAGCAGATCCAGAAACTGATGGAAAACCCTATTTATTAGATCCATGAAAGTTGTAGGGGCATTAGTCAACCCGAAGGACATGACTAAGAATTCATAATGGCTATATCTGGTTTGAAAAGTTGTTTTACGAATATCTAACACTCTAACTTTCAACTACTGATATCCCAAATGAAGGTCTATCTTTGAAAAACATTTAGCACCCTGAAGTTGATCAAAAAGATCATCAATCCTAGGAAGGGGATATTTATTTTTAATCAAGACCTTATTCAACTGGCGGTAATCTATTCACATACAAAGGGAACCATCTTTTTTTTGCACGAAAAGTATAGGTGCACCCCAGGGAGACACACAAAGGTGGATAAAACCTTTATCTAGAAGATCTGCTAGCTGTTCTTTCAACTCTTTTAGCTTTGTAGGAGCCATCCTATATGGAGAAATAGAAATAGAATGGGTATCTGGCAATAAATCAATACCAAAATCTATCTCCCTATCAAGTGGTATTCCTAGGAGATTATCTAGAAAGACTTCCAGGAATTTATTCACTACGGGGATAGACTAAAGAGGGAGACTTTCGGCACTAAAATCTTTAACCCGAATAAGATGATACAAGCAACCTTTGGAAATAAATTTATGGGCCTTGAGATAAGATATGAAATGCCCTTTCGGTGCTAGAAAATGTCCCTCCCATTCTATCACCGACTCATTTGGAAAAGAAAAGGTGACTCTTCGGGTCCTACAATTCAAGATGGCATAGCACGAATGAAGCCATTCCATCCCTAAGATGGCATCAAAATCAACCATATCAAGTTCTATAAGATCTGCCTCAGTATTCCGACTGAAAATAGACACAACATAATTTCTATACACCCTCCTAGCCATAATAGAATCTCTCACCAGGGTGGAAATTGAAAAAGTTTTAGCAATCACATCAGGCTCAAACCTAAAACCAACAGCCATATATGGGGTCACATAATACAAGGTAGACTCGGGATCAAGTAATACATACACATCACAAAAAAGATTTACAACGTACCGATGACTACATCTGGTGAGGCCTCTATCTCATGGCGGTTGGTCAAAGCTTACAACCGATTCTGACCATTTTCGGTGACTGAAGTGGCACCCTTATGAGGTGGTGGTGCAGATGAATTTGCCTGTGACTTGGCTCCTTCAACATTACTATTTACTGCCGGACAGTCTCTCTGGATATGGCCTGCCTGGCCGCATGAATAACACACCAAAGTACCAAACTAACATCTCCCTGGATGATTCCTCCCTTATCTTCCACAGTGCGAATAGGACCGAGAGGCTTGGGCTATACTTCCCTGCGACTGCATACCCTGCATCCTCGGCCCCTAAATAGACTAAAAATTCTGTGTGCATTACTCAGCTATGGGTCTGGACACTGGAGCACTAGTTGTTGACTGTGCATTACCCCAATTCTTCTTCTTCTGACATTTGCTTCCCCAATTACCGCTCTGATGCTGACTATAACTCTGGTCTATCGCTCTGGCTCTCTTTGTCTGCCTGTCCTTTTCCCTAGATTCGTCTATCTTCTTCTTCTTCTCTTCAACTTGTTGCATGTGGACTGATAGTCTAGCAAAGTCCATATCCCTGTTCAGCATAGCTCCCTGACACTCAATCACCAGATCATCTGAAAGGACGAAAGAAAACTTCCTCATTCGGGCCCTCATACTACTCGTCATCTCAGGAGCATAATAGGCCAGCTGGTTAAATATTAAAGTTTACTCCTGAACACTCATCTTACGTTGCTTAAGGTTCATGAATTCCTCTGCTTTAGCTTCTCTCAGCTCTATAGAAAAGAATTGGTCAAGAAAAACTTCCACAAACTCATCCCAAACTGTGGGCTCAGCACTGTCACCCTTTGTATCTTCCCACTCGTTGTACCATTGGTTCGCTACATCCTTTAGCTGGTATGCTGCTAGCTCAACACCCTCCACCTGATTAACATGAATTACTTTGAAAATCTTCTCTATTTCGTCTACGAATTCCTGCGAGTCTTTTTCTATCTTAACGCCATAGAACTTGGGCGGGTTCATTCTCATGAACTAGCCCACTCTAGTAACTTCAGAAGTGACTAACACAGACCCAGTATCCTCCAACCTCTGAGTCTGTGCGGCTACCAATTGTGCAAGCATGGGAATAGATTGTGTGAATTCAGTATTAGAAACCTCTCCTTCACGAGGCTGAGTGTTACTGGCCCCCGTCCGAGGAGCTCTGGGAGGACTGGTCGGTACAGGAGGTACTCCTGGAGTAGGAACAGGTTTTGGGGTATGATCTCTATTAAGAGTCCGCATCCCATGAGTGGGATAGACTTCATCATCATGAGCATTAACGCTGGTGCGACAGGGAGGCATCACTGGTTTTCTGAAAAGCAAGAGGTCATTGATTAGGGAATAGATTAAACTCTGAAAAGGAACATTCTTAAATATCTAGTAGCCTTCTGCTTATAAGTGTAGCGCGCTACACACCCATAACCCGATGCGATTTCGCAGATACCCTGGGACCATGAACCGTGTTTTGATACCAAGTTTGTCACGACCCGAACTAGGGCCTGGCCGTAATGGACATCCCGAACCATGAAGGCCCGAAATGCCCTTCTCTATCTGGTAATCATGCACAATATTCATATACTAAAGAAAATGTAGAAATATAATCTGCTATGGAAACATGGTCAACTCTGAATTCAACATAAGTATGGAAACTTTAAATTAACTACATCTAAATAACATCTGACTCGGTTTTTGAAATCTCTACTGCATGGAAATCTGACAACTGTCTAAAACTAGGACAAAGCCCCCAGTAGACCAAAACTGAAATAAGTGACATAATCTGAGAAGACAGGCCTTCTGGAATAGAGAAGGCTCACCACTGCACAATCTGATCAGTTGTCTGAATTATCTACTACTTATCTGGACCCCTAGACTGAGTCTCAGAACCTGAGAGGTAGGGAAGGGGGTCAATACAGATGTACTGGTATGTAGAGCATATCCAAAATAATCATTTATAAATCAACATATATGAGAGCAATTTAAAATAGTTCATAAGTATATCATATAGTAAGAATTCACATGGGCATTTTAAAGACTCTGTAAAAATCATCTTAACTCTGAGAAATATGTGTTACTTCTGCGCTAGGTGGGTATATCCTACAACTCTGAAAAATTTCATGGGCTATATAGAAACTGTTATTACCTCGGCAGCGAAGCCCCCAACCCAAGTGTCCGCAAGGGTCAGAGTCTCTGAATCTACTACGCCACACGGCCGTCGCCAGCATATAATAATAATCTACCCGTATTGATAAATACTATTTCAGGCTAAGAGTTGCTTGAACTCGCACCTTCTTCGGGTAACTACCTAACCCTCTTTAAGGCCCTTTTTTAAAACTCTATCAAAACATACAGTCTCTGAAAACATACTCTGAAAACATGCTCTGAAAACATGATCTATTATGGCATAAATACATATGGTATCTTCATACCATTGACTTGCAAGTCATATCTCTGAGCCATTATTAGTCTATCATAAATCTCTATATTCAAAACACAAGTTTTGAGACCAGGATTTCAATAATTTAATTCAATTAATTTTTCTGTTTTTCAAACCTCATGTAAACACATGCAATTCTTTCTCATACACACAAGAACATATTGATATCAAGAAACATCCTCTCAACAATTCCAAATCATGTTCAAATTCCAGGATATTGCAAAAACATCTTTCAAATCACAAAACCATAATCTTTAATTCATTTCATAATTTATGCTCTCAACAATCTTAAATCTCAAATTCAAACATATACATATCTAAGTAAATCAATTTAGGGGAAAAGACCACAAGGCCAAAGCAATAGTAGCATTGAAACTTTCGAAATGCATAATCAATAATATAGTTTTCAAAACCCCCATAAAATACATGCATCAAAACCTTTAAATCACGCTTTAACAATTTCAAGCCCATGTAGTTTTTAGGATAAACCCTGTGTACCTCGATTATGAAGAACAAGGCATGATCCTTTAATCCTACGGTTTGAGGATTCCAAATCTTCAGTCAATTTTGAAAACCCACAGTTGAATCTTGAGTTTCTTAGCGGAGAAGTATATGAACTAGGATTTTTGTTTTGAGCAAAATCTTGAGAATGTCATATATTCTGCTTGTAGATGTCTTAATCAACTATTTGGACGTTTTAAGAGGCTTGGAAAAAGTCCAAATTACCCTTGTTAACTTCTGAACGAAGCTGGAAAAAATTAAACTGGGAACCCGATTTTATGGGCCACCACGATGCACCACTATTACGGTGGCTCACTGGAAATTGACGAATGGGAATTTGGGATCCTCCGCGACGCTCCACTATTGTGAGGTCCCACTAGAATTTGACAATTGCTAATTAAACTCTCTCTGCGACGCACTAAACACCAGAATGACGATGTTTTACAACTAGCACATAAAATAGCCATAACTTCTTCATCGAGTGTCTGATTTGGACGAATCTTATATCAACAGAAAGCTTATTCAGTCATCTACGAAATGAAAAGTTGAAATCTAAGAAATTCCACCGGGAGAAAAAAGTATAAATCATTCTAGAAGCGAAGGATTGATATTTTAGGGATAGAATTTAGCTAAGAAAAAGCGTTACAAATATTGATAATCCACCAAAACTAAGTCAATTCATAACAATAATACCCGTGTTCTTGGCCTTATCCCCAAAAAAGGATGTTTAGCCGATCATGGACATAACCGTAATCACAATGAACGAATACATGTTAAAATCCATTATAAAAAATCAAAATAATAAAAGAAAAACCCTAATTGAAGTGTTCTTCAGCTTCACTTCAAGTCTCAAAGTCGTCCAAGGTGTGAAACATAACAACTAAGTGTCCTATTTATACTTAGACACAAGTTGCCTAGGGTCACCACACCCTTATCGCGGTGCCTAGGGTCTGTGTCATGCCCTAATTGCGATGAGCTACTAGAATTGGTCATTTAGGATGATCCCAAGAGTGTGGCACGGCCCTAACGTGGTGCCTAAGGTCCGTGGCACGCCAATGACTCCAAAACGTCCATTTTTGGCGAAGTCTTGTCCCATGTGTTTGTCCATCCATCGCAAGCCTTGTGGTGTTGTTTCCACTTGATTTTCAGCTTGTGTATCATCCATATATCATCATGATCAAATCACCAAGCACCCTATAGCATCAAACAACACGAATTAGAGCTCAAAACAACATACAATCCAAGATGATGAACTAGTAACTTAAGCTAAGAGTACTAGTTTTGTCCTTTTGATCTTTAACTTAGTGTTTTATCTCTTAACTTGTTTCAATTGAACCTTAAACACTATAAACAAGTTATTCCACACATAATTACACAATCATACCCTTAGTAACTCATTACGCACACTAGAATCCATCAAAAACAACTAGTTAAACACATAACTCAAGCTAGTAACACTAGATTCCTCGTCTAAACTCTAAGTAACCAAATTAATTCCAAACTTGTTTGAAACACACTGAAATGCATAAATCCACCTCAGATCAATATACAAATATTTTTTACTTATATGTCAAAGCAAAAGTGTCGAAGTAAATAGCTAATCAAGTTGGGGTGTAAATGTTGACTTTCAAACTTGGTTCTGACTGTTTCTCAAACATGCCTTTTGCCAAACCCACTTTTCACTCCCTCATTGGTAGTTTTCCTAAATATTACGTAACAAAACGACACCGTTTATAAACTGAATTGGAAGTGACGCTTTTCAGTTCTCCGTCAGCACAGATATTCCCCACTCAGCCAGTTTTTTTTTTTTTGGTGCCCATTTGTGATTTAAATAAAACAAACAATATATCAGCACTGTCTTTACTTGTATCTCTTCCTTCCACATATAGAGTATCCAAATAAACAATTACATGTTGTAAAAAAATTATTATTATTTTATTAAAGCATAGTGATTGCTTTGTTCCTTTTACTTACAAATTGAGGAGTTGACAAACCTTTTGTTTAGATGAATGCAAGGTAATTGAGTAACTCTTCTGTCTCTGAGTTTACATATATCACGTATGTATATAACTTCATAATGGGTCAATTTATTTTTCTTTTGTTCTTCAAAGATTCTTACTTTCTTGACTTTTTCTTGAATTCTTGAATTGTAAAATGAGAAGACCCTTTGGTCTTGTTCCTTCTATCATTGGGTGTAACAAGCTATGCAAGAAAGCTTGTATCTTTTCCCCCTCACTAATCATTCAACTTCACCCTTTTGCTTCTTTCTTGGTCTAGTTGTATGTATCTTTGAGATGATTGATGCATGATATCAGTTGAAAAGGAAACAAACTTTGAGAAGGAAAAGGAACTGCTACTGTGTGATTGTCTGTCTGTTATAGTACTGTTTGTGTTGCATCATATTTCAGCTGAAGGAAAATTTTGCTTGTTTTAATTGAATGACAAAGATAACAAGTGTTTCTTGAGGTTTGTGTCTAATTTGTGAAGCAGGAAATAAGCCAACAGAAGTTTTCTGGCTTCCTTTTCCTTTAATTTGGTTGAGTAAGCTGTTAGAGTTTGGGCATATCATTGCCTGCAGCGGTTGTGTGCTAATAAATGGTCTCTTTCAGATAGAGAAATTAGGTGTTGCTAATCTTTATGAGATCAATAGACTGAAATTGTACATACATCGGGGCTAAGCAACCATTCCTGATTCAAATTTAAGCATAGACCTTCTTTAATTGTTTTGGTTGATGTTATGAATGTTACTGGCTGGAATAGTGCACACTGGGCTCTGCTCAATAAATCTCAGTGACAAAGGAAGTTCCAGTCTCAGTTCCCTTGGTGTTAAGTTTCTCTGAGTTTGATTTTAAGCTGCATTGTGATATTTATGCTCTAGATCGATGGAATCCAATTTTTTATGCTTCGTGTATGATGAATTCTTATAGTTGATGTCGAAGCTGCAGCTCTCTCCCTGCCACTTTATTGAAGCTTATAGCCTTAATCATTTTCTTTTTAATTAAAGAAGTTTACCCGTGGGCGCCTCTCTGGATTCTCCTGATCCAGTTTTGGAAAGGGTTCCTGCGAAGGATCCTCATAACAGTAGCCAAGGCGAGGAGAGGAAATTCTTAGCTCATCAACCAATTTTGCTGGATAAGCTCTCCAATTCTTTCAGAAGAGAAGTAGTGAACAGGTGCACTCAACTGATGCCATTACTATCTTCCTTTGTCTACATTCTAATTGTCTAATTGTCTTTGATCATCATCTTTAAAACTTACAAGGGTTTGTTTCTTGTTTGTTAATGATCCTTGGTGATATGTTAGTTTCTTGTTAGTGGAGTTGTTAATACTGCCAAGTGCTAATACATTTCATTTCGACTTGGTAGTAATTTAACAGATAAGATAGCTACTAGTTTATCTAGGTTTCTTGGAGATTCTACTAATTTTACAACATACCTGCTGTATGAAGATTTATATTTTTTATATGTTGATAGACAGAGGCTTCAAATTATAGGAACTATAGTCCTTCTACCTTGTGCCTTACCTTGCAAAGATCGTGGATCTTTTCTTTCGTCCTTGCAGTGGTGGCTGCAAATATTATTTTCTACTTTGGGTATGTTCATTTTGCATTATGTTCTCGAAATACTGGATGTAGAATTGGAGATTTCACTTTCTCTAATGTATTTCCTAAATTCCTAGTATCTTCATTTGTATCAATTGCCTATGGAATTCTATGTCTTAATGTTTGCATTCAGTTATCTTAGTCTATTTGTCTTCAATCAATGTTTAGAATTGCAAATGTGTGGAAGCAACAACAACAACAATAATAATAAGGCCAGTATAATCCCACAAGTGGGATTTAGAGAGGGTAGGATGTATGTAGACATTACCCTACCTTAGTGGGCTAGAGAGCAATGTTATCAAAAGCACAAAGCGCAAAAAGCATCTAAGGTCCTTTGGGTCTTTAAGTGCTAAGTGTAAAGCACAAATAAAGCATCGGCTTTAACTAAAAAGGCACAAATGGAGAAAACCTACAAATATGTATGTGTTGTCCGAGGTTAATAATCATAAGCATGAGTAACAAATATACGAACAAAGAAACTGAAGGCAATTATGATAAAGTGAAATATCTATTGTTTAGTGTCACATCTTCAGGGTTGCACTCATTCGCAAGGAAAAGTATGTGTTAGAGCCTTGATGACCGCATTGAAGCGCCCATAAAGAGAGGCAAAGCGCTCAATATGTTTTGTGCCTTGCTTCAGGACTTAACCTCGCTTTAAGCGTGCCTTTGACAAAACTGCTGGAGAAGCTGATTCCGATGGACTCTCGGCTCAAGAGAAATGTAATCAAAGCAGGATTGAAAAGAAAATCACGATAAAAGAATAGCAGGATAAAGAAAGCAAATGAAGCAACATGTAGTAGTAAAATGAAGAATAAGATACTACGTCAATACTAAATAATAATACCTAATAAGGAGAAGATGATAGAAGGAAACTAGCCCTCTTTCTCTCCCATGTAAAAGTACGATGACACTCGGCTATCTACTACCCTTCTATCCTAATCCTCAACCTTCTACCTTCCTATCTAGTGTCTAGTGTCATGTCCTTTGTAAGCTAAAGATGCGCCATGTCCTGTCTAATCACCTTCCCTCAGTTGTTCTTCGGCCTACCTTTTCTAAAAATTGCTATAGCCAACCTCTCACACCTCCTTACTGGTGCATCCGCGCACCTCCTCTTCACATGTCCGAACCATCTCCATCTCGCTTCCCTCATTTTGTACGCCACAGAGGTCACTCCCACCTTATCCTGTATAACTTCGTTCCTAATTCTCTCTCTCCTACTATGCGTACTCATCCATCTGAGCATCCTCATCTCCGCTACCTTCATCTTCTCAACGTGTGAGTCCTTGACAGGCCAACACTCTGCCCCATACAAGTTACAACGATGTAGGTTGAATGATTGGAAGCATAATTAAGTAATTAAATGTGTGTTCTCTCTAACAACTTAAGCTTTAAGATATGATGGTCACACATTCCAACACGGTATTAGAGCAGGCAAGAGGTCCTGTATTCGAGTCTCTTCATCACCCATTATTATCAAAAAGAATCTGCACGAGCTTGTACCATGATAAAGTTCTGCAGATGAGGGGCGCTTTGAAGCGCAATTGAGTAATTAAATGTGTCTCTCTATCACTTAGGCTTTTAGATGAGATGATATCACAGTAAAACAAAATGTAATTGTTTATTCTGTGTTTCTGCAGAATGCTGCATTGCAGTCTGTTCTTTTGTGGTAAAACTTAACTTCGTATGAATGTGTACCTGTATTGTTGCTTCATTAAAGCCATTTTGGTTAGTTATTGAATGCCAAGAGAAACAGAATAATTTTCGGCAGGGATTGAAGTGGCAGTAAGAGTTCAAGCATCTTTCTTTGCTCTATTTTTCCTTTTGGTGCAAAGAGGATAGTAGGAAAAAAAAATATTTTCATGCTGTTTTTAGCTCTCATGTAATTGCAGATTCTTAAGTGGTCCGTTCATATGTGCTAAAGTATATGTTGTATCTCCGAATTACAGCTTAATGATGGCTAGGTTTACTCCTTATCTTGTGTTTCCTTTTTCTGTTGTTTGTTTTTCATAGTCATGTCACTAGTTTTTGACTAAATATGTTTCTAACGGATCATCTAAATATAATGGTCATACCAACGAGAAGAAATTTAAAAGTTACTGTGTTGATGTTATTTGTTTTTCATTGCTTTCAGATCTTTTTCCATGAAGGCTGCAAATAGAAACGATGAAGATTTGGAAAATGGGATGTCGGAGAAAGATACAGAGAAGTCAGTACGCAGCAATAAAGCTGTTACAGTACACAATAAGGCCTTGCTATCTGGAGTCGCTTATTGTATCTCTTCCTGTAGCATGATATTAGTGAACAAGTATGTACTTTCCAGCTATGACTTTAATGGGGGGATATCATTGATGCTCTATCAGGTACTTGCCAATCTTTGTCATACTTTTGAGCTTATCGAGGTATAGAGGTAGGAGAAATACAAATAACTGTTGACCCTTTATTCAGAACTTTGTCTCAGTGGTGGTGGTTTCTTCCTTGAGACTTTTTGGGATAATTTCTACGGAACCACTCACTTGGAGGCTAGTCAGAGTCTGGTTGCCTATTAATGTTATATTTGTTGGGATGCTTATAACAAGTATGTTCAGGTAAAACATACTCCCTCTTCATTTTTGTCGTACCATGAATTTCATTATTTGAATGTGCCTATTATTTTATTTACTGCTGGTTGCAGAAGTCATGCATTGAACCCTGTAACCGGATTGAAGAAGAAGGTATTTTATTCCAATAGATAATTAGTGTATAAATACAATAGATTGTGTGCCAACTTAGGAAAGAAATAAAACTGATACCTACAAATATGCTTCCTGATTCCTACAGATCTGCTATCTAAATATGGATATGCACATTACTAGGAATAAAGTCTATATACATTCTATAACGAACCCTATTGTTGTTGGAAGCGCATCTATGATGTACAGTTCTCTAAGATCATTTTTTCGGTGCGATCAAGTTCAGCTGGGCCTTTATGGAAGATGAATATTTATTGGGAGTAACAGATTTCTGGTTCAAACCTTCACGCATGCGTCAGTTTGACTACTTCAAATTTTAAGGCCAATCTAAGTGTTCAAATGGTTTCTTTTTTTGCAGTATAGTTCTATGATCCAAAATAGAAGCAATTTTTTTTATCTATTTGAGGAAAAAGAAACAAAATGAAAATGTGAATTCTCAGGAACCAGCTCTAGAATTAGAGAAATCTATATTTAGGATTAGTTTTTGTCTCATTATTACTTGTTGACCTTGTCTTTTGCTGAGTAAGAAACTCTGACTCTAGATTTCTTTCAGTAAAAGTTGTTAGATTCACCTTTTCGGGAATATTTTAAAGCGGTTTCTTTCAGTAAAAGAAGTCATCCGTGTCAAACTAGTGAACTTGATTTGTTTAGAAGATTTTTTAACTCAGTTAAGTGTTCCCTTCATTTCCAAGATATCAAACAATAGAAAAAACTATCATTGGAGCCACTTAGAGGAAACCGTCTGGATTTGATGAAATAAAAAAGTTGATAGGCTCATCATCATCACATGCTTCTTGGAACTTGACTTGTAGTCAATAACCTTTACAATAAAATGTGGCCATTCACACATCAATATGGAGCAACTCTTTGGCTCCTTCCTGCTGAGTTTACTTTTAGATGAAACAAAAGATGCTTATGACAGGTCACTTAGAATTTGATTACACTGCGTGTCAAAATCAGAAAAGGGTACAAACACATTTAAGTTCAAAAAAAGATGGTATTTTAGTTTCAAGCTCAGCTATTTTTGTTCGTTATGCTTCACCATTTTCACCGCCAATTTCAGTACTCTGGCATTTTATATTCATATTATGCTGCAGATTAAAGAATTTTTTTAGCATACAATCTGTTTTGGTGTTTACTATTTAAAGATGTGATTCTATGACGTGGCTGAATTACTTATAATTGTTTTATTTCCTACAGTCTTAAGTACATCAACGTTGCTATGGTCACTGTCCTGAAGAATGTCGCTAATGTTATTACTGCTGCTGGTGAGATGTATTTATTCAACACAACCCACGATAGCAGAGTTTGGACTGCTCTTTTTCTGATGGTATGATAGTAGCTTAAATAGAATTTTTCTTCAATGTTTTCTCTTAGTAACATCTATATGTTCAATTTGTTTAGCAACAACAACAACAGACCCAATCTATTCCCACATAGTGGGGTCTGTGGAGGGTAAAATGTACGCAATCCATACCACTACCTCCGGAGAAGTAGAAAGGCATGTTCAATTTGTTTAGCAATTAGAAAAATTAGTATTAGTTCTGCTTTTTCCACTTGCACTTGATAGCATCGCAGCTACTATCCTGGTATGTTTTTTGTGTCTAAGAGAGAGCAATATAGCATGCATCAAATTGTCTGCAGTTGATAAATAACAGTTATTACTCTAGGCTTTACATTTTCTTCTTCTCACTTGGATGTAATACTCTGCTTCTAATTCGTTTTTTGTTTTTCGTCTGCGAGTCTGATACACAACAATCTAAAGACAACTAGTACAACAAGGTCGGAACTGTCTACTAATTCTTTTTTTCCAAATCTGCATAATATCCATTACTGGTTCGTGTGTAACGCGCAGCATAAAGGTCAAGTGCTGTATGTAAATACGGAGTGTTACTAGCCAACCAAATGCTACTCTATATTGCTTTTGCTATGTCGTAGTTATTCCCTGTGCTTGTATAAAGTAATTTGTAAGGATATGTCTCATTGCTTTGTATTCCAAAAGTTGCATTAGCATTCTCTTTCACCTTTCTTGTCAGAACAAGAGTTTATCGCGTACAGTTTTTCAGTAGACACTACTCACAGTGTTCTCTAGTAACCTATTTCTCATTCAAAGGCATAGTGAATTTCATGCGTTGACCAAGTGGAATAAACTGTATTGAGAGCAAATGCGACTTACAATAATGAATAGTGTGACATCTTTTTTGGGCATTACTTCTGATACCAGTTGTACTTTCTGGTAACTAGTGATATGAGTAGTTTTATCATATTTTGCAGAAAAGTATTTGGAAGTTGGTCTTCAACCCTAAATTCGTCAAGACTTACGTCATTTGACTAGAAATGCATATACTGGAGCTAAATTTGAAATATGATGCATTTGACAGCTGTAGAGATGTAACACTTAAGTTGTGTTTTGCAGATTATTTCAGCAATTACTGGAGGAATTACTGATCTTTCTTTTCATGCCATTGGTTATACATGGCAGATCATTAATTGTTTCTTGACAGCATCATATTCTGTAAGTACATCTTTGTCTTGTTGTGTTTCCTTTTCAGGGTGCTATATTATCTGGCATTTGTTTCTTCTGGTACTATAAAGTTCGTGAAATTCACTATTTTCCTTATAGTTGTCAGACATTTGAACTTTCGATAGAAGATATAGCTTAATCTTAAGAGCCTTTCTATTATTTAGGGGCTACTGGAACATAAAATGAGAGATTTTACTCATGTTAATAGCTTAAAAGAATTCAGCCCACAGATGAGAAGACATGCTGAAGACGTTATTAATTTGATGGGTCGATATTGTGAGTGTCATTTTGTGGCAAATTCAGCTTCTAATGAAGTAGAGCTGCAAAGTTTAGATTACGCTGATATATTTCAAATTTATATGAGGGATCCTATCCACCAATGTGGTGTTGAAGAGATCTGATCGGAACATATCGGCTAGTAAACTTTAAATGCTGAAAGTGTATTATGCAGTTCACCAAATTACCACTTACCTCATTGTTACCATCTCGAAAAAAAAAGAAAAACTAAGCATATACCTCTTTATGTGCTCTCAATATGAAACTAAATTGATGATAGAGTCTTGATCTTGTAATGTTAATTTTACATCCAACTTGGAAAAACAGTTAACTTTACTAACTGGAATGAGCAGGTCCACTTATAAGAAGAAAAAAAAATCATTATTGAAAAGAAAAAACGTAAGGATCCGAGTCTGGTCTTAGAGACTGTTGCTTTTACAGTTAACATGAACAAGCTCTAATGATTAATTCATCATCTTGAACTAGAAGATCTAATGTTTACAGTTTGCGACAAACTGCTCAAGTTGCAAACCTAAGTTTCTTATTTGGATGATTCTGAAGTCTAACATCTGCTGAAAGATTTAGTAAGGATTGTTTAGTATAGTTCTGTTCCTGTGTCTGTGAGAGTCAACTTCAAAGGTCCTTAATGGTTGTCTTCTATAATATCAGAACTGAGAACTGATTATTATTCTATTTAAGGTACAGAAGTCCTTCATGTGATACACCCATTGAGATGAAACCCATGTGAACTTGTACACTATAGAGTCAAAGCTTGAGCTCAGTTTGTTAATGTTCAAATGCATTATTAACTCATCTCTTTTAAATATATGCATGCATATATGTATGTATATGTATATGTATATGTATGTATATATGTATGTATGTATGTATATATGTATGTATATGTATGTATGTATATGTATGTATATATATGTGTGTATGTATATATATGTGTGTATACACACACACACACACATATATATACATAAAATAGGTTTGGGATACTATATTTTGACTAATCAAAATACAGTTTTTCTTGTTATTTATGTGTAAAGATTACTAATTATTCATATAAAAGATTTAATGTTACAGTCCGAGTGAATATATTTAGGAGTTGTTTGGTTGGGAACAAGTTATCCCGGGATTAGTTATCCCACCACGTATATGGGATAACTTATCCCATCACTATGGTATAAAGGGTAGGATAATTAATCCTGAGACTAACTGATACCCCCAACCAAACGCAGGATAAAATAATCCTGCATTTTATCCCGGGACTATTATACCTTATACCTCACAACAACCGACTCAGCTTAATTCTTAAAATGCTTTTATTTGAATAGAGATTTCTTCTATAAATATATCATTTTTGCTGGAACTGAAACTCGAGCTTGAGCTTTGCTGAATGCAAGCCTAGTTAGGTTGTGTACTTGTCCCTTATTCCAGTGAGATAGAACTCAGCTATTCAATCTTTCGTCGAGCTGAAAACATCGAGAACTTGACTTGGCTTGGTTTCTTGATAACACGTCCAATTCTTTTTGCCATCAGTAACGGGAACAAGCAATAGTTTTTATATATTGAGCTTCTTATACTGTTTGTTTTTCTTGAGGTTACATTTAATTTGATGTTCTAATTAGTCGCTCGAAAATTTCTTAATTTGTGGTACATCTTCTTCAATAAGTTGACCTGATTTCCCATGCTTATGCTTGAATTTTAATTTTTTTTTTTTTTTTGACCTTCTGGTGCAGTTGACTCTTCGCAGAGTTATGGACACTGCTAAGCAAGTGACTAAATCTGGGAACCTGGATGAGTTCTCCATGGTCCTGTTAAATAACACTCTTTCAATGCCTTTGGGCATTTTGCTTATATTATTATTCAACGAGGTGGACTATCTTTCTAGAACGTGAGTTTTGGTTTCTTAAAGTAGCAGTTGTTTTCCTCACTTTTTGAATTATCTCGTCCGTGAGTAGCGGACTTCCTCCGAGGCATTGATTTATCTCGTCCATAAGTAATGGTCTTCCTCTGAAGCATATACATCACATGTCTTGTGCCTATTGTTAAAACCTGTAATAGGTAGCTGTTGGTGGATCGATGTCCAGTTGAAAGCCAATGTTGGCCTGCATGTTCTTAATCCAACTTTATAAATGCAATTCCATAATGGTTGTTGTAGAAGTTGAAAAGGCATAACAATACCAATATAGATTTAATAGAACAACATTTTCTAAGTATATCAAATTTAAAGAGGAAGAAGAGAAATGAAGTAGATTTCATATTTTGTTAAGTCTCTAGAATCATATATAACCTTGAGTCGTATTTATAGACAACAATAGCCTCGTAGACTCAAAATGTAATAAAATATTACTCCCTCCATTCCACAATAAGTTAATTGTTGGATTTTGGCACACATGTTAAGAAAAAAAAGCAAAGACATAAATTTATCATGTTTTTTCATTTTTACCCTCTTCAAAAAGTAAAACACATGATACATCACTCCCAATGCACATTTAATGGAGGATAAATTTGGAAAAAATTTTCAACATTTACCTTGAATTGTAAATCATTCACTTATTTTGAAACACAAATTGCTCCAACAATTAACTAATTGTGAAACGGAGGGAGTACTAATCTAAGCAGATTTTTGAAGGGGGGGCTTTGGAGCAATGGTATAGTTGTCTTAGTGTGGCCTATATGTCACAGGTTTGAGCCGTGTAAGCAGTCTTGCATTAGGGTAGGTTGTGTACGTCACACCCCTTAGGGTGCTGCCCTTCGCGGGACCTGTGTAGATGCGGGATGCTTTGAGCACCGGGTTGCCCTTTTTGCCTACCGATTAGCAGAATCCTCTGCTGCTTTTTACCTGCTGAGCTGTTCCCCAAAAATACCCAGCTCCTGATTACTTTAGTTAGCTGTAGAAGATCCTTCAAAATTTTCAATTTAGTTGATAGATACTTCTTAAATTCTGGAGCTTTCTAGTACAATCATTGTGCCCTCAATATTCAGTTGCAATTGGTTGCTGTTTTTTTATCATAAGTGAATACCGTTTCATTGAACTCTGAAGATTTTGCAACATTTATCTTCATGGCAGACCACTATTACATTTGCCAACATTCTGGTTAGTGACAACCTTTAGTGGATTTTTGGGCTTAGCAATTAGCTTCACATCCATGTGGTTTCTTCATCAAACAAGTGCCACTACTTATAGGTTTGGTTCTTTTCATCTGAGGTCACTATTTCATTTTTCTTTGAGTCCTTTGACTTAAGCGTTTCCATCTTTGATTTTCGGATTCTGCAGTCTCGTCGGATCACTAAATAAGATACCTCTCTCTCTTGCTGGTATTTTCCTTTTCCATGTTTCAACAAGCCCGGAGAACTCTGCCAGTATATTCTTTGGTGAGGGTTTACTTTCTGTCTTTTCTTAATCGAGCATGTGCTTCGTTTTAGTTAAGAACAATGTAACATGATTACGCCTCAATCCCAAGTAAGTTGGAGTTGGCTATATGAATCTTCACTGTCCATATCACTTCATTTAATCCCATACATATTATGTATAGTGATGATTCATTATAATTAGACTAGATTTATGTTGGTTGTCAGCCTATTGTAATTCTCCTCCTTTGTCCGGGCTTGGGAATGTCAATGTGAGCATGCTCACACAGATGGAATTAGTGAAGAACAATGTTAAGAAAAAAGTGTTGCATTTTTCAGGGCTCTTGGCTGGAGTGTTTTTTGCCCGAGCAAAGATGCAGGATAAATCTCAAACTCGATCCTGAAAGTCAAAACTAACAACCTTTCCTTTGTAAATTATCTATCAACTTTAATTGTAAAACTTGTTGTATATTAAAAACTTTGACATGATCAATCAATTCAAGAGATAAATCAAGATTTTCATTCGTCAAGGACCTGTCTATTCTGATACAAACCTTTGTACTGTGGGTGCTGATTTTTGTACTTTATTTGTTCCAATTGGTCATATGACAAGAGTAGAAAGCCATTGTCCTAATTTAAGTTTTATGAGTATATCAAAGGACAAATTTTACACAGTTTCAAGAGAATCTTGGAAATCTTCCAGTGTGTGTTCAGTCTTCGAATCATCCTTGAAGGAGCAACAATTGTAAGAATTCAATGAAAGTAAAAAAAAAAAAAAAAAAAACGTTTCTCATGAATCAATTCTCTTTGTCCAACTGCCAAAAACTATGTAAGGAAAATATGTTGGGTTACCTTTAATAAAACTAGTTTAGCCGCAATTACTTTGCACGCGTAACGTTAGATTATTTAAAGCTAAATAATTTTACCTGCAGAGATTTTGTTAGATTATTTAAAGCTAAATAATTTTATCTGCAGAGATTTTAATAAATTATAAAAGTTTAAATCACTTTTCAAAGATTTTTCACACTTTAATATAATAATGTAAATATAAACATATATTTTAGTATAAGCATATATATATTTTACCACCAGAAGTTTCAAGTATTTGATAGATCTATTATTTTTGCACTTGTCATGCAGTACCTCTTACCTTGCCGTCAGAGGCTAAGAGAGACATACAATTTGAACCATATTTATGTACGGTTATTTTTCCTTTTTTCTATATTTAAAATCCTTTCTTATTTTTTAAGTTAAATCTTTACAAAATCATTGATTACATTCGTATTTACGTATTTAAAACTTTTTAATATTTGATACTTCTTAAATTTTGTTTATTCTAACGTTTTTATATTTATTTTTAGATTTTTTAAATCTTCTTAAAATCAATTCATTTGATTTAGAATTCTTAAACTAATGAAAAAAGTATTAGTTGTCATTAATTCTGATGACTTCTAACAAGGAAAGATTTTACCATAAATATATATTTAATTAATTTGTAATTCTTAAATATTAGAAAAAAATAGTGAAAAGATATAAAAGTTCAAACAACAATTTTACGTTCTTCACACTTTTAATATATTACTATAGATAAGTGCTCGTTTGGCCATCAAAATTTTTTCTACTTTATTCTAAATACAACTCAAATTGGTGTTTGGCCATGAAAATTTCAAATACAACTTGAAGTTGTATTTAAAAAAATGAAAATAAGTAAAACTCGTTCACTTTTTTTACTTCAATTTTTTTTTAAATTCATAATCAAACGCCTACTAAGAAAATGGAAGCCACCACAATGACACAACATATTTAGCTAGACGGCATAAAGGGTTTATATAACCGACAATGTAAATATTTTTAACACTATCAATGTAATTTAACAAGAGCAGCTGCAGCTATATTCATAGTTACTATTTTGTTAACGATTATTATATAATTTACTTGTAATTACCTTACAAGTGACATAATTGTATAAATATTTTGTATGCACAATATACTGAAAGGATTCAATTAAGATGCTTCGATATGTAACAGATGTAAATTAGTGAGCCCTGCAACCGCAAGAGTAGTTAAACCTTGCTCAAGGCTGAATACCAGGCTGGTTAAAGCTGCATATAATAATAATATTAACATAGGTAGCTCAGTGAAATGATCCAAAACAAAAGGCTTAAATTACCAAAAGCGACTTGCTTCAAAATAGAGTTTGAAAACAAATCAAAAGAAGCCTACAATACCCAATGTGACCTTATCCCCACCTTTCTAGGATAGGGAGGCTGTTTCCGTTGGACAAAAGAAGAGCTATAAAGGGAAAAAAGTACATTACAAGAGTCTTTGAGGACTTGGTGCATCTCTTTTGTTGCCTAGAATGTCAAAATTAGACAGAAAATCACGGTTTTGACGGCTATAAGAGCTTTCTGTGCTGTTGAATGTTGACTCAGTAATATTTTCTCTGTGCTCCTTAAAACGTGTATAGTTTTCCAATCAAATGGTCCTGAAGAAATTTCATTCTCAATTGCCAACTCTAGTGATTAGTTGTAATCTCAAATATAACTCCTTCAAGATTCTTGATAATACGCCGAGTCCCAGAAACTTCATTTATCTGCAGACCATGCCGAATTGCTTCATTGATGACCATAGCATCCATGCTGCATAGGGAATGACCGTTGAGGCACACAGAACAAAAATGCATCAAGAATGAAATGAAAATGACTACAGTTTGCAAGAGGGATAGTTTTAAGTATCTTGGGTCTACGATCCAGGGAAATGGAAAGATAGATGAGGATGTCTCGTACCGTATTGGGGCAGGTTGGATAAATTGGAGGCTCGCTTCGGGGATTTTATGCGATAAGAAGGTGCCTCCCAAACTTAAAGGCAAATTCCATAGAGTTGCAGTCCGGCCGGCTATGTTGTACAGAGCGGAGTGTTGGTCAGTTAAGACTTCCCATATTCAAAAGTTGAAGGTGGCGGAAATGAGGATGTTGCGTTAGATGTGTGGTCTTACAAGGGCTGACAGGGTTAGGAATAAGATTATTCCGGAGAAGGTAGGAGTGGTATCAATGGAGGAAAAAATGCGGGAAGTGAGGTTGAGATGGTTTGGTCATGTGATGAGGAGGGCCACAGCTGCCCCAGTTCGTAGGTGTAAGAGACTAGCGTTAGATGGTTTCAAGCGAGGTAGGGGTAGACCGAAGAAATACTGGAGAGAAGTGATTAGACGTGACATGGAGCAGTTACGTCTCACTGAGTACATGACTCTGGATAGGAAGATTTGGAGGAAAAACACTAGGATAGAGGGATAAGGTGGGTGGATGAATCGTAGTCCGTAGTTAGGAGGGTTTTGGTGTCTTTTGTTTGGTATTGTACATTACTTTTGTAGATGTTGTATCTATGTTAGTTTTATCATGTTTCATGCTTTGAATATTTTTGTATATTGTCCTGTGTCTTGAGCCGGGGGTCTATCAGAAACAGTCTCTCTACTTCTCTACTTCTTTAGAAATAGTGGTATGGGCTGCGTACATTCTACCCTCCCCAGATCCCCACTAGATGGGAATATACTGGGTTTGTTGTTGTTATTGTTGTACAGTAACAAAAAACATGTCAACAGTTTTTTTTTCACTTTCTTCACAAGATCAACACGTTGCAGTCAAAGTATGGACGCCACTGCATAGCCTTAGTTGAAATAGCATGAAGCATATCAAAATGACTCCCAACCTAGAGATTAGTTCAAGATTTGGTTTAGAAACTCGTGGGAGAGGTAGCTAATAGAAATAATGCACTGAAGCTATTGATTCTATAATCTTATGAATCGAACACAACAAATTCTCTCCATCTCCTCTTTCAAGCACAACAAATTTTCTATATCTCCTCCGTCTACAACTATTTTATTACAATTGTTTATTTCGATATCAATGGAATAGAAGATCAGGTCTGCCGGCTACTTAATATATTTTATAATTGAGGATGAGAGAATCTAATTAAGTAGGGACGATTTGTTAGTAGTACTAGTTCCTCTTCCAACACATTGGTTAACAAATCTGTACAAGTCTAGCGATCAACATTTCCTAACATATCAATACCATGTCACATGAGTTATCTTTTGATACTTGATCATCAAAAGCTAAGAGTCGATTATGATTAATAAAAAAAAAATACTATTTTTTTTCTTCTCAAAAAAAAAAAAAAAAAAAAATACTCATTCATCTTTCAGATGCTAGTTGAAATTTTGTTAAATAAGATGGGACATATACTATGGTATCTTGTTCTTTTACTATTGCTACTATTACTATTCCTTATCTTAGATTGTTTTATTTTGAGCCGGGGGTATATCGGAAACAGCCTCTCTATCTCACATTAGAGGTAGTGGTATGGACTGTGTACACTTACCCTCCCCAGACCCCACTTGGTGGGAATATGCTGTGTATGTTGTTGTTGTAAGATGGGACATATACTAGTATGTATTTTGTTGACAATGAGAAGTCTGTAAGTGAAACCTGCAACATATCACAATCACAATAATTTCTTGAAGAATATTTCCACATGGGGAGTTGTCCATACATTCAACGAAGTTCTCCAAAATTTGCAGCTAAAATATAATCATGATCACAATAACCAAGTCAGTGAAGGCCACTTACACTTTTGCTCGTGAAACATAGGCCAAAATAAATTTGCATTTGCTCTGGTCACGATCTTTAAGTAGCTGCTCAACAGTATCAAAAAGCAAAGGAACATTTGCCTGCTGAAAACTTAAAGCTTGTCAAGGGATACACTATTCTTTCAAGACTAAGATATCATCTAAATGAGGATAAAGAAAACAAAAACTAAGTCTATGATTCAATCATTTGTCGGTTAAGATAATCAAGTTGCTAATACGTTTCAAATGTAGATCAGTTGACTAGACTACAGGTGTTTTCAGGTGCCAAGACAAGGACAGAGAACTGGAGTACTTATCTGACTTTATAAGTCATCCAAGGAGAGAATGGTATTCATACCCTATAGGCCTGATGAATTGGGATTTTAAGGATATTACTGAAATAAAAGGAGATAGTTCATTACTATTAAACATTTCCAGATACATGGTATCCAATCCGAAGACAATTTGCAACCTCAAAGAGGAATGGGTTGTTTCATGGAAGGCTGGCAATTGACATGACGGTGTTAGCTTCAAATTAAGTCAGAGATGCAAAAAAAGAGAACCAATTAAGGCAGTCGGAGATAAATCAACTTGGATATAGATGTCAGCTCCGAGGACTAAATCAAATCCTTCTGGATGCCCCTGTAATATGCAATTCAGCTGATCAGAGTTTCCCCATTCCAGCTTCTCAGCTTTTAATTCTGCATTGAAGAGATGACAATGAGACATGATCTTATCAAAAATGGCATTTACAGTCCTCAATTGTTCACACACCTGTACAACACATAGAATCATCTGAAGATTCCTGCAGCTTTATGTTTTCCTTCAGAATCTGGAATGAGATAAATATATTAGAGTGTGAACTGCAACACATTCCTGCAGCAAAATTCAATTGCTCAACCCTGCCTTGAGAACTTCATCGTTATGATCTGTCATCACTACTTCACGACAGAATCTACTGCAGAGTACTCCAGTTAAACCTGTATATATGATGCAATCAACTAAATTCACCTTAACTAAAATTGAAGAGAAATACTATGGAAAGTAAAACAAACAGAAGTGTAAGCACACATGGTTTCCTTGGGAAAGGATCTATCCAGTATTATTAGCAGTTACAATTGTGAATAGCTTAGGAACCTAATTCATGTCTCCCGACAAAAGAGGCCTTTAAGTTATATAATCTCTCTTACTTTGCTCATGATTCACACTTTATTTTATCCTTGGTTTATGGAAGTTCTCCCTCCCAATAATCTTTTCTACCTATAAAGGTTATTCTGAATCAATTTATATAGCAATACTGAGTGAAAATATCAAAACATTTGCAAATATTTGTGGTAATGTTGAACTCAGTGAATGCTTTCAGACAATTAGGTCCCAAACAGTTTTTGAAGTTGAAGATAGTTCAAGTAAAGCTTCAGGCTTTTAGTAAAGAAGAGGAAGAGGTCCATCATATATTTCACATCAGAATAAAGGGCCAAAAATTGCTAGAGCCAGATCAGTTGACCATTTTATAACTTAAAAAATGTGGCTCAATTTACTTATATGTGAACATTTTGCTCCTATGCATTTTCATTACCTCTCTCAACGGAAGGGAATGCTCCTTTTGAAGTTGCATATTTGTCATCAACCAGGTCTGTTAATCATGATCTTAAGCAAGCACCCGATACGAACTTATATGTGAACATTTCCCTTTCCTATACCATTTTTCTATCTTGAAGTTTGAAGGAAATAATAGGTGGCCATGTTATACTTCTAGATTCTAGTACAATCTAAGGCTCTAAGCTATATCTTTTTCTTATTTATACTCGTACATGATTTTCATGTGATTTCCCCAAGTTTACATCCAGGCCAAATTACTTCGCAACAGTTGAGAAAAGAACCATCACCTATACATAAACTTAGGAGGACAATAGCTATTTACACATACATATGGCCTCTTTTATCCCTTTTTCAAACTGTTTGGAAATGCTTTATTTAAGCCAAGGGTCTATCAGACATCCTCTCTATCCTAGTACAAGGTAAGGGTAAGGTTTGTTTACACTCCAGAGGTCAATGACAAACATGCTCAGTATGCATTCGTAGATACTTCCTATAACCCAATTTATCTGTCACACTGACCACTATGGTTTGTCGCAAAATAGTGTTCACTTCCTCAAAGGGAATTAATTTTTGTTTTATTTTTTTATGAAAAGAGGTATCTAAGACTCACTTGTATATTCCAAAAAACATTCATACTCTTCATAAAAGTAAAGTATATCTCTAATTTCAGAACCAATTGCTTTTTAAGTTTTAATACAATAAGATCCTATTTTTATCTAATAGCGACAACCAAACAGAATAAAGACACTTAATTATAAAAATTGATTGTGGTTCCGGAATGATACCAACCAACACCAGAGCCTAGTTCGATGCAAGAACATCCTTGGAGCATGTTAGCATTCTTTGTAAGATAATCATTCAACAGAACTGCCCCAGGCCACACCAACTGTCCTGTCAAATCAAAATCAGCTGTTCCACAGATAGTCAGCCTACAGTAATTATATTAGGTAATATTAATGCAAGCATGGAGGCATCAAAAAGTATTTGAGGAATAAAAGGTACGCAAATCAACCTAAGAAAAGCTTTTGGTAAAATTTGGTTTGCATTGCTAGGTAAAATTCTGCAAGTAATGGAATGGGAGAACGCATTCACCAACTACACATCATCTTGGTATATTCAGAATGGTTTATATCTGTGACTCTTAATCTTCTAAGAATATTCACCCATGCCCACCCGACCTCATTCAGAGAAGTATTTATGTTTTAAGGAAGTTATACAGACTCAGGTATTTCCGTTTGAGGAAGTATTGGATGAAATGTCGATCTGGCACAGCATGTTCACTTTTTTTGCAGATATTTAGAGCATTTTGAAATATCCACATGAAATACCATTACGCATGTCATATATATTTCACATGAATATATTAAGGTAGTCAATTGCACCAAACCAAGTTAGCTTCTCAATGGAGTTTTTATTTCTAAGAAAGGCTTAGGTTTTTCCAGTTAAGGTAAGATAGCCTATCTTCTTGTCCATCCCTAATTCTCAATGCTCAATTCCACAATCGATCCAAAATCCATCAATTTGAAGCCAAGAGATTCGGAAAGCTACCTAAATGAAGAGTGACAGCTGAGAAACAAATATTGTTTGGAGGGCCAGCAGCAATGCAGACCATTCTTGGAATGATATATTGCCTAGCCGCAACCACATATCAGCTATGCTCAAGGTGAGAATCCACTAGGTAGGTATTTGAGGAAGTATTTGAACAGAGCAAACGGAACATGGAGTCTTCAGATAAACAAGCATGTGAGCCGAGAGGAACAGATCTATCTATGAAGCTATTTCCTGGACCGACTAAATACAACAAATCCGACCAACTTTAAGAAGGAAAAGGATATGGCAACAAATAAGCAGCTGTATGGCAACAAATAAGCAGCTGTTTCTCATAGTTGCAAGGATTCCTAACCATAATTATGCTTCCTGCTAACTACGTAGTGCTAGTGCATATAACACTGCTATTGATGAGTAAAGAACCCCAATGTAGAAGCAACCCCTACCTATGACAGAGAGCATAAAATATTTATTTATGCATGCGTAATAAATCAACCTGATCATCCTGTATGTCGCAATAGACTAGGCATTCTCCATAACTTCCCCTCCACCCCATTTTTGCCGCACAAGCTTTCCTAACCTAGCAAACATTACCATTTTTCTCCATTCTAAGATCTCATGTGCCTTGATTTGTTGGAGAGTGCTCGGTAGTCCATGTAAAGAGAGAAAAACGAGGATAATTTTTGTTGCCCAACAAATGAGAAATGAACCAATGATGTTTGTTTTACTAGATGCATATCATATTCTTTGAAGAAATCTTTTTTCCATTTGAACGTGAGTAAAAGTATAGCTCTGCTACCCTTTTTTTCTTTGTTCAGAAATCATGTGGTTCAATTCTATAGGCTTGCTAAGCACAGTTAATCTAACTGAACATTAGAACTCAATTGACCACAACTATGAGATATTTAAGAACTGATGTGGCAAAGAAACAAAGGGGGTTAACTAGGTTGAGACATGTCAGGAACTTTAATAAAGGTGAGGAACAGAGAGACCGCTGAGAACAGCAAGGATGCTGGAGCCGCTAGATCCCACAGCAGCGACCTTCAAACTGATAAACCAACCTTTCACTTCTCATATGGGGAATCGTCCACATGAGGACCAGAAGACGGCATTCTTAGGCTATATAGAGCCCTTATCCAAGAAATGAGCTATCTTGCTTAGCATACCTCACCCAAAGCTATTTGAAGGGAGGGATTCACCTGCCTGCCTTAGAGCTTTGTATAGCCTAGTTTTTAAGGGATAATATGTGAGCTCTGCGGGGACAGTGATCAAAATCTTCATGACAAAGTGAAGCTTAAGTTCAACAAAAGCTTAAGCACAACAAAGTCGAACATCACCTATGGCGTAGCAAAATCTCTTGGCCCTATGCAGTTCCGTAGGACTGAGTGCTAAAAGGAAAGGCCTTTTTACTAGAATTCCTTGGATCAGAAGAACTAACTTTTTACTAGAATTCCTTGGATCAGAAGAACTAACAGTTAGAATATAAGTAGGAACATGAATAGTAGATAGAATCCTACTTGGAAAAGGATTAGAATGTAGTGACTATAAAAAGGGTCTCAGTGTAATATTGTAGATATAATAATTTAATAATATTTTTCTCTTATATTTCTCACATGGAATCAGAACCTCTACGATATTGGTAGAGAATCAAAGAGCTTCCACTGCCGGTGGCAGCTATTT
>NC_061121.1:102528432-102604430 GCF_002878395.1 Capsicum annuum | reverse complement strand
ATATTGGTAGAGAATCAAAGAGCTTCCACTGCCGGTGGCAGCTATTTCCCATATATTGCCGCCCGTCTGGCAAATGATCACCGGCAGCTATTACCCATATATTGCCGCCCGTCTGGCAAATGATCATATTAGAAAAATTGGGTCACCGTGCTTCTTTCCAATGGTATCTAATTTGCATAGCATCTTGCATCTTTCCGGTGATTACTTCCTCATATCTGATTTGCATAGCACCGCGCATCTTTTCGGTGACTACTTTTTCATATCTGATTTATGTAGCACCGTACATCTCTCTGAACTACTTTCTCATATTTAATTTGCGTAGTTCCATGCATCTTTTCGGACTACTTTCTCATATCTGAATTGCATAGCACCGTGCGTCTTTCTGGTAACTCCTCAAATATGATTTGCATAATTTCGTGCATTTTTCCGGTGACTCCTCAGATCTAATTTTTGTAGGTTCAGTTTTCATTAGTGGTGTGTGAAGACCAACACCACCAATAGGTCAAGTGTCTCCCTGCGACCAAACCCCAACCACGGTGAATCAACCTTCCACGCGCCTCCACACACTAGCGTGCGAGCCTATTCTGATCAGTTTTTCGTTGGCTTTCTTGTTCAAGATCTATTCATCTCTTGATTTCAAGACGACCCTTATATTTTATATTGGTTTCCAGCAATTTTTCAGTTTGTTCCTTTTCAATTGAGGTCACCCAGATGTCCAAAGCAGTCCTTACCAGTTTTCTAGCAAATATCTTTACCAAGTCTCTCACTGGTCCTCGTATTGATTACATCTATAACAAGTTTGGTACATATGACTTATATGCACCAGCTTGAGGGGAAGTGTTAGAATATGAGCAAGAGCAGGAATAGGAAAGAATCCAACTTGGAAAAGGAATATAATATAGTGTCCTACTTGGAAAAGGATTGGAATGTAGTGTCTATAAATAGGGTCTCAGAGTAATAATGTAGATACAATAATTTAATAATATTCTTCTCTTATATTTCTCACACTAACGACGAAAAATATTGCTCACCAATCTGTCATTGAAAAGGTGAACTGGATCCTTAGGAGTCGTTTGGTGTGAGAAATAAGGGATAAATAATCCTGAAATGATGAAGGATTGTTTTATCCCATGTTTGGTGAGAGGTATTAGTTAGTACAGGAATTATTTATCCCACCATTTACACCATAGTGATGGGATAAGTTATCCCATATACATGGTGGTGGGATAACTAATCCCAAGATTAATTATCTCGGGATAACTCTTTCCCAACCAAACGACCCCTTAAAGTAATTTGTTAAGTTCACTAGACTAAACTTAGAGCAATCACTGCCTATAAAGCAATAGAGAGAGCTCAGTGAACTCAAGCATCAGTAGCATGCTTTCGCGCTCAAGGATATTATTTGCCAACTCTAAGAAGCAGAAAGTTCCTCCAAGCCAACAAATGCCCAAGATCAAGAAATACAATGAAAACATCCTCTTCGTATTATCTACAAACTTCAAATATGTAGAGACAAGTAACATCTACCTACAATGCTTCCTACATATTTTTTTTTGGACATATATCCACGACGAAACTTCTACAAAGGTGAGAACCAAGGACTACAAAGATTAAAGATCCAAAATGGTCAAAATCAAAGGAAACACCTATATTACAAACACAATAAAAAACAAGAGGATGACAAAAGAATGTGAAAAATGAACACTTTCCTAGATTCCTTAATTTTCTACAAAAACCATAAAAGATACATGACTTGTTTCCTTAATTAATCTATTATATACTCCCTTTGTCCCTAAAAGATTGTGTTAGTCACTATTTGGTCAGTCAACGAATATTTTCTTTGACCATATATATTTTTAAATACTTTCTGAATATTTTGAATTGTTGATTATTCTGACTAACAGTAGTAGTTTCTAAATATGTAAATTTTATTTGAAAAAATTGAAGATTGTAGGTACGAATTCACACCGAACATTCTATTAGCATGATGGACAACTCAAAGATCATAAACTAATAGTGAATATTGTATAAATTAATGTAATTATATAGTGTTGTATATGTATAATTATAGAGATATGATGTAGTAATCAAAGAGATAGAATAGCAGATTGGGAGAGATACAATAGCGAATTCAAAGGAATAGAATAGTTGATCTTTAGGGGTAAGAAAGACAAATTTTTTGGGATGTAATCTTTGAATAATTTCTATTTAGTGGCAAAACTCCCAACATTGAGAGACATTCAGCACAAATTTGACATGGTATTAGAATCTTCTCTTAGTTGTCTAGTTTCATAGAGTTCATCATGGTTCATTTCAATTCTTTTGAAAATTTTGGTTGTGTTGATAGTTCGTCAACATCGTGGACTTTTGATCTTGTTCATTCTGGTTGTTTTTTTGTCATAGTGTTTCTAGTTTTTATAGCTATTCAAGAACATGGCTTCACATCAATTTGAATCCTTCAATGTTCGCTTTAGTGGAAAAAATTATTCTTCCTGGGAATTTCAATTTCAATTATATGTTACCGAAAAAGAACTATGGGGGCATATAGATGAAAGCGAACTTGCTCCTACTGATCCTACAAAGTTAGTTGAATGGAAGATTAAGGATGCTCGGATGATGACATGGTTTTTGGGGTCAATTGACCCTCTTATTGTTCTTAATCTCAGGCCATACAAGACTGTTAAACTTAAGGCCATGTGTAAAAAGGTTTACAACCAGGACAATAGCGCAAGACGCTTTCAGTTAAAGTATGAAATTGCTAATTACTCTCAAGGAGATCAATTCGTTCAGGATTATTTTTCTGGATTTCAAAATTTATGGGTTGAACTTATTATTGTTTATGCCAAAATACCTGCCAAATCTCTTTCTGTAATACAGGCAGTTCATGAGCAAAGCAAGTGAGACCAATTTTGATGAAGTTACATTCTGATTTTGAGAGTGTTCGCTCTAACTTGATGAATCGTGACCCGTCTCCTTCCTTGGATGTTTGTTTTCGGAAATTACTCCGTGAAGAGCAGCGTTTTGTCACACAAAATGCTTTCAAGCAAGTTAATGATGTTGTTGTTGCATTTGTTGTCCAAGGTAAAGTAAATGGTAGGGATATGACTAGAACTCAATGCTACAGTTGCAAGGAATATGGTCATATTGCTAGAAATTGTGGCAGAAAGTTTTGTAACTATTGCAAACAACAAGGACACATTATCAAAGAGTGTCTCACACGCCCTTAAAATCGTAAGGTCAATGCTTTTCAAGCTAGGATAAATGGTTTCACTGTTGAGAACTCATCTTCGGGACAAGTTCTTACTCCTGAAATGGTAAGACAAATGATCATATCAGCCTTTTTAGCTTTGGGGCTACAAGGTAATGATCTTGCATCTAATTTTTGGCTTGTCGATTATGGCGCTTCCAATCATATGACCAACTCCCCTAGTATGCTAAAAAATGTTCGTAAGTATCATGGTCCATCACAAATACAAGTTGCCAATTGTAGTAATTTACCCATTACCAAGGTTGGGGATATTACTAAAACTTTCAACAATGTTTTTCTGTCACCAAATCACTCCACTAGTCTTATTTTAGTTGGACAATTGGTAGATAACAATTGTGATGTGATTTTTTCTCGCAATGGTTGCCTTGTGCAGGATTGGGTGTCGGGAACGATAATTGCAAAGGGGCCTAAAGTTGGACAATTGTTTCCTATACCCTTTTACATTCCTCATCTATCTTTTGCTTGTACTTTTATACCTAGTAAGACTGAGGTATGGCATAAGCTCTTAGGACATCCAAATTTTATTGTGTTGTCTCATTTATCAAATTTTGATTTATTGGGGAATAAAAATCAATTTTCCGCTGCTTCCTTTGATTGTCTAGATGTAAATTGGGCAAAAGTAAAATTCTTCCTTTTCCTAATTTTGGTAGTCGTGCTACAAAGTGCTTTGATGTCATTCATAGTGATGTTTGGGACATTTCACCAATTGTTTATCATGCTCATTTCAAGTACTTTGTGACATTTATAGAAGATTATAGTCGATTTACGTGGGTGTATTTTCTTTGTTCTAAATCTGAGGTATTTTCCATATTCAAAACATTTTTGGACTATATTGAGACTCAGTTTTCTACTAGCATCAAATTATTAAATCTAATTCTGGTGGAGAATATGTCTTAAGAATTCGAAAAAGTTTTGCTTGAAAAAAGAATTGTCTCATAACGCTCTTGCCCATATACACCACAACAAAATGGGGTTGCAGAACGTAAAAATCATCATCTTTTAGATGTCACTCGTACTTTATTGATTGAGTCCTCTGTTCCATTTAAATACTAGGTGGAAGCTTTGTCTACTGTTGTTTACTTAATTAATAGACTATCTCTAAAGTGTTAAATCTTGAATTTCCATATTTTTGCCTTTATCACAAAAATCCTAACTATGATAATTTTAATACATTTGGTTGTATTTGTTTTGTGCATCTGCCTCCTTTTCAGCGCAATAAACTTTCTATTAAGTCTACTAAATGTGTTTTTATGGTTTATAGTATTTCACTGAAAGGTTTTATCTATTATGATCCATGTTCTAATAAATTTCATGTTTCTAGAAATGTTGTTTTCTTTGAGAATCAGTATTTCTTTCCTATTCATGTTGAGTCATCTCCTGTTTCTCCTCTTCTTCCTACTTTAGTCATCTTCTTCTAAGAAGTACAAACTTGGATTTGTGTATGAACGACGGCAGCCAACTTTACCCCTCCTCGTATTGATCCACCACCTGAAACTGCTCCACAACTAGAATTTGAGAATTCTTCAAGGCCAGCTTCTCTTGAGCCCACTCGGCGATCTACCAAAGTATTTGTACTCCTAGTTGGTATCGCTTTTCATCTACTTTATCCACCATTTTTGTTCCAACTTGTTACTCACAAGCTTCCAAGCATGAATGTTGGCAAAAAACAATTGAGGAAGAACTTTTGTCTCTTAAAGAAAATGCCACATGGGATATTGTTTCATGTTCTTCAAATGTCTGTCCAATTGGATGTAAATGGGTTTATTCAATTAAACATCATTCTGATGGAACTCTTGATCGGTACAAAGCTCGGTTGGTTGTTCTTGGTAACAAATAGGAGTATAGTATGAACTATGTGGAGACATTGCACTAGTAGCAAAAATGACTACGGTGCGAACTATTATTGCCATTGTTGCTTTACAAAACTGGACTCTTCATCAAATGGATGTCAAAAATGTTTTTCGTGGTGATCTCAAAAAAGATATTTAGATGAAACCTCCACCAAGTTTGTTCTCATCGCCTACATTAGATGTATGCAAGTTGAAGAGGTATTTGTATGGATTAAAACAAGCCCCCAGAGCTTGGTTTAACAAATTTCGATCTACTTAACTACAATTCTTTTTTTAGCAGAGCAAATATGACTCATCTTTGTTTCTTCGAAAAACATCTACAAGTTGTCTTCTTCTTTTGGTATATGAAGATGACATTATTATTATAGGAACTGATTCTTCACTAATCACTAGCCTGCAACAGCAGCTTAAGGACTCTTTTCATATGAAAGATCTTGGTACTCTTACTTATTTCTTGGGATTGGAAGTTCATAATGATTCTTCAGGTGTGTTTCTAAACCAACACAAATATGCTCAGGATCTGATTTTTTTTGGCTGGTCTTCAAGTTTCTTCCTCCGAAGATACTCCATTAAAATTGAATGTAAGGTATCATCGTGAGGAAGGTGATCTTCTTCCTGATCCAACTATGTTTCGGCAAATTAGTTGGGAGCTTAAATTACCTTACCATTACCCAACCTTGACATCTCTTTTGCAGTTCAATAAGTTAGTCAATTTATGCAAGCTCCCTGTCATCTCCATTTGGTAGTTGAACGTCGCATCATTCGATATCTCCTAGGAACATCTAGTCATGGATTATTCTTTCCCAGTGGTTCTCCTATTCGTCTTAATGCTCTTAGTGATTTTGACTAGGCGGGATGTCCCGATACCCGTCGTTCAGTTACTGGTTGGTGCATGTTTCTTGGAGATTCCTTGACATCTTGGAAGAGTAGGAAACAAGATCGTGTCTCAAAATCTTCAACAGATGTTGAATATCGATCTATGTCTACAGCTTGCTCCGAGGTTGTATGGCTTCGTGAATTACTTGCTGAGATTGGATTTCCTCAATCTACTCCGACTCCTCTTCATGTCAACAATACAAGTGCTATTCAGATTGTTACTAATCCGGTTTATAATGTGAGGACCAAACATATCGAAGTAGACTGTCATTATATACGAGAAGCTGCAGATAAATGACTCATTACTCTTCCACACGCGTCCAGTGATCTTCAAATAGCTTATGTGTTCACAAAATCCATGTCACGACAATGTCATCAGTTTCTAGTATAGGCAAATTGATGCTTCTTGATCCACAGCATCAATTTGAGGGTGATGTTAGCATGATGGATAACTCAAAGATCATGAATTAATAGTGAATATTGTATACAATAATGTAATTATATATTGTTGTATATGTAATATGTGTAATTATAGAGATATGATGTAGTAGTCAAAGAGATAGAATAATAGATTAAGAGGGATAGCGGATTCAAAGGGATAGAATAACTGATCTTTAGGGATAGGAAAGGTGGATTTTTGGGATGTAATTGTTGAATACTTTACATGACCCTAGACAGGAAGGTGTGGAGGTCGCGGATTAGGGTAAAAGGCTAGTGTGAGTGTGTGGGTTGTGGCAAGGTGGTAGGAGAGCGCTTGTGTCGCCGGGTGTCCTCTTTTTATCTCTTATTTCGAATTGCTAGTATTTTCTCTTATTTTGTATTTCTCTGATATTTATTTTTATTTTTATTTTATTATTTCTTATTTCGTATTTTGTTTATGTCATCCATCCTGTTTCATGTTTTATTACGACCTTGGTGTACTATTCTCTATCTTGAGCCGGGAGTCTATCGGAAAAAGCTTCTCTACTTCTTCGGAGGTAGCGGTATCAGCTAAGTTGCTCGGACTCGGGTGCGGATGTCCGATACGGGTACGAATCTAGAGGTCGGATACTTCGCGGTCTCAATTTAAAGATTCAAGGATATGGATCTAGGGATGGATACGGGTGCGGGGATTCGGCAAAAAATAATTTAAATATCTAAAAATAGAGTTATAAAACATAATTATATGAAAAACTTGAGGAAAAAATGTTGTTCAAGAAGAAAATCTTGGAAGGAGATAATAAGAAAAGCAATAACATAGAAATTTCTATATACAAGGTATTCCATTTTCTTCAATTTCACCTTAACTTTTGTTTTGATTACTAAATTTCTTAAATTTGTCCAGACCTTTCCGGTCAATTTTGGTCAAAGTACCCAAAATCGGTTGACCAGATCAGGTACGGATCCCACACCACACCCACACCCATGTCGTGTCGACATGGGTGCGGCACCAAAAGTGAAGAGTCCGAGTAACTTAGGCGGTATGGACTACGTACATTTTACCCTCCCCACACGTCACTTTATGGGAATACACTGGGTTTTGTTGTTGTTGTTGTTGAATTGTTGAATACTTTCTATTTAATTGCAACACTCTCAACATTGAGAGACATTCAGATTCAGCACAAATTTGACAGTTTAGTTAATTTGACCCTCATATTTCAAATCAAGACAATCTTTTTGGGACGGGGGAATATATAATTATAATCACATCTTTCAGTAAATATTTCATTAAAGCACCCTCTTTGTTCTCATTAAAGGAAGGGGAAAATAAACTAGTTGACATTCCACCAGTGATTAATCACCAATTAGTGTTTTCAGAAACTATACAAAGTAAAATAATACTTTTAAAAAAAAAAAAAAAAAAAGACTAACTTGAAGAAGATTGGAGGCAGTAAAGGTGAAGAAGATGAGGGCCAAATGTAAAATCAGTAATCTGGTAACTGCAGAGAGTGAAGTAAACTGATTTTAGTATACACAAGAAAGCAAGAACTTGGATGTTAAAAAATTAAAAAGTAAGAGGAGAGAGAGAGAGAGATGGGCGCAAACTCGTCATTGATGAAGAAAGATTCATCCAAGCACACCATATCATCTTCTTCTTCAGTACTCATGGTGGTGATGCTGGTTTCTGTCTTCCTCTTGCCCCACGGCCCACAACCGCGCTCAGTTGCCAAGCGCGCTCCTGTCACTTGAATTTTGTTCTTTTGGACCATCTCTTTCAATTCCCAATTTCATGGGCTTCGGCTTCAATGTTTAATGATTGGTTTGCAGCGACAAATCTAAATGTGTGGTTTTAAGATATTTAAAATTTACATATATATACACAACTTAAAATTACCATATTACACTAAATATCAATTTGGCAAAATATTTACACAAACCCCAAAATAATTACACAAATTCCTTTTTTTATTTTTTCTCTCTCTTAAATATTATACATCACAAAACACGCATACATACTTTTGCTCCATAGTGCATTTCATTACCCTCCCGTTATTTGCTTCATTTTCTAAACCCATAAATCACGGTATTATACAAGTAACATCCATTTAGAGGTTAGTAATTTTCTAACTGTACAAGCTTTTAATTGATTATTTTGATTTACTTCATTAAATTTTTGAAATTGTTTTTTCAACTTTACCAAATTCAGGGGTTTTCTGTTTCTTGTTTTGTTGCATGTTGAAATTTCCGTATTGTTCAATCATAGTCAAGTTCATTTTGGCTTTTTCGTTCTTTTTCATATAGTATAAGTTGAATCTTTGATTGATTTTATTGTTTTGTAGTTCGATTTAACAATACTGTTAAGTCAATTTAGTGTCAATTGCTAATGGATTATCCTCCAAGTTCTAGTTTAGGAATTTCTCAGTTTGATTCAAAAGAAAAAGATATTTTCGTCAGATTTGTTCCTGGTAAATTTGATTATAAGGATCCGAATTTCACAAAGAATCGGTCGAAGCACCGAAATGACCCCGTTATAATGAAGAAGTTAAAGTAAATTACCGCTTCTAGAACGAAGAAGGTTGGTTCAAAAGCGACAAGTAAAAAGAAGTTTGATGATTCCGGTCGACCACGTCTTCCTAAGGTACTGATTGTGTTCGTACCTTCAATTATCGATGTATAATAATACATTATACATTAGTTTTTTGTTTAATTAATGTATAATGTGTGTATTCTGAATTGTATTTATATAGGTTATATATTGTCAGTTATAAAAATCAAAACAGTTATGAAGTTTTATTATTGCATAAGTTGACATTATACATTAAAGAAGATTTTTTTAAAATGTATAAGCTACCATCATACATGTCTGTCTGTGGTTTAAGTATATCCGATATTACATTTGAGATGTCTAAGTATATCCAATATTACATTTTTTAAATGTATAAGCTACCATCATACATGTCAATCAAAGCGCATTTGATGTTGAATATGTTCAAAACACACCCCAGCAAGCATTTGAAAGTTTGTAAGTAAATTACAATTTTTTTATAATGTATAGCTATGTTTAAATTAATATACTTACTGTTACTTCATTTTTATTTTTTTAAAATCAGGGACTGTGGTGTCTTTGTGGCTGCTTATGCAGAAATATTAAGTGGAGAATAGCAAGTGCATTCAACATGCATGCTATGCTTCATTACTGTGGCATTACGGAGTAGAAAAGGCAAATGAAGGGTACACGAGTGATAATGGCGATCCTCCTCGGCCAAGGAATAGTGTGCTCCAAGAAATTGATGAAAGTGCAATTGTCACTTTAGAGTAGCAGTGTTTAATAACAGTCGAAATTGAATCAACTAAATCTTATTTTTGTAGTTGATGTTAAACGAATTCAAAGATTACTTTCTGGATGTTAATTTACATTTATGGATGTCTTCATCTTATGAGAATATGTTTTCTAGTCACTGAGACACTACTGCAGTGTTACTAACTGATTCATGGTACTTATTGAATTTCTCTTTCACTTATATTGTTAATGATTAAAACAACATATTACTAATTAATCTGACATTGTATTTTGAACACATAATATGTTTCCTGTTATGTACCTTTGCTTATAAGTGAATCTTGCATTGAGCTAAAGACTAATACGTTTTAAAAGTATGTATTACATAACAGCATACATGTTGTAAAACGTTTATTACTTGTAAAAAAATTACAGAAATCGTTAATACCATGCACATTTATAATGTATGATGCTATATCATACATTGATACGAATGTATAATCAAATATTATACATTCGTAAGTCTATTGGAATGGCACAGTTTCACTATACATTGCTTTGAATGTATAACAACTTATTATACATTCAAACGTTTACTGGAAAGGCAGACATTTATTATACATAAATTTGACTGTATAAAAACATATTATACATTCGTAAATTTATTGGAATGATACTGTATATAATTTTTTTTTAAATTGAATTCAGTTAAATTTTGTTATTGTATTTCTAACCTTATACATGTTAAAAACTTACAATGCTATATCATACATTTATTACACATTAACTATTAATGTACAACAGTTTAATACACCGTGTATTTCAGCAATTACTTACTCCTATAGAGGGTAAGTTACATAGTTAATGTGCATTTATAATCATGTTCTAACTTCAAGTTATATGGTTACGAACTATGATATAGGGAAAAAGCTTAAAATTTTTATACTAATATAAATCATTGATTAAAGAAATTAACATCTATAATCAATAAATATATATATATATTACTTGCTCCAGCATTCAAAAAAAAAACTAATAAAAAATGTTTATACAACCAAAGTCATTCAAAGCATCCAAACATAGAAAACCATATTATATTCTTCACGATTCCTTTAGAAAGAAACCGCAAGTCCTGCGGTTGTGGCCGACTCGTCCGCATTTACCGAAATTACTGTTGCGTCACTTTTGTATGACGTATAACTAATTTTTGACTCCCAAAGTTCAAAATATCGCAACAATACAAGGATATTCATATTGATTTTACAAGTATTAAAGAACGTATGTAGAAGAAGATTTTAGTAGTTTTGAAGAATGGGTGTAGAAGAAAGTGGTTGATTTTTGACTTTCCAGATCGTGAATCACAGGAAAAAAAATTATGTATAACAAAAATTTTAAAATTCAAATATCAGTTACATGTTTTATCAATAAACGACTTAATGTTGGCTAATTACTACCTTTAATTAAGTAACTGTAAAATAATGAAAGATTCTCTTACTTTAAATATAGGATTAGTTGTTACATCATACATTCGACCAATGTATAATATGTGACCGAATGTATGAGTATGTTTGCAAAAAAAAAAAAAAAGAGAAAACAAGAAGAGATTTTGTGTAATTATTTTCATTGTCTAGGGGATTTATGCTGTTTACACTTAAGATATTTGACTCTAAATTAGAGTGTCTTTGAAGAATAGTCTTCCATACTTTTTAATATACTAAAAGTATTATTTTGTCTCTCTACATCTCAAATATCTTTTTAAAATTTTCATACTCATTTATCTCTCAAATTTTATTTTTTATTATTTTCACTTTTTAATTTTCTTTTACTTTTATTATTCTACTTTTTTTTTTTCACTTTTTTATTTTTCCTTTAAATTTTTATTCCGATTTTCATTATTTTCAGTTTTTATTTTTTCCTTTAACTTTATTTTCATGCTTTAATTTATTTGTCTCAACCTTTATTTTTTTTATTTTTTTTCTCAATCATTATCTATTTCTTCATTTTTTTCCCTTTTTTAATTAATTTGTCTTTAACCTTTATTTAGAGTTTTTTTTATTTCTCTTTTTTTTTCAGATTATTCTCAGATGTTCATTCTCGTTGTTATCTTTTTCCCCCATTTCTCAAATACTCTTTCTGTTGCTTCTCTTTCATTTTAACTGATTTCTCTCAAATCTTCAAACTCGATTAACAAAAAAAAAAAAGATATTGCTTTTGATGAAGAAATAGAGCGTTTCTCAGTGGATGTTGATTCCAATTCTTCGAAACTTTTGCCTTCAAACTTAATTGACATCTTTGTTGATGTAAGTTTCTACTAAATTCAGTTTATCACTAACATGTATTTTACATCAATTTCTGAAGAATTCTCTGTCAGTCTATCTTCCTTTAAATATATTTATTGTGATCTAATTCTTGCCTATAGGGTAAGAATTATAGAGGATCCATCAAATCATTACAGAACAAAGTAGTGTTGACTTTTAACCATAGGGGTAGTTGTTTTTTTGTAGGATAAGTCTTGCCTCTAGGACAAGAGTTATTGCGCATCTGTTTAATTAATAGACAATACGGCAAGACCAATTCTTGCCCATGAGGCATTACTTGTTTCTATGGGGGCTCAGTTTTTGCTTCTATGTCAAGATTTATAGATTATCTACTGACTTAGTAATATTATGTACAAGTGATGAATGTTGAAATCAAATATGCCAATAATTGGGTTTTTCTGTTAAGTTTGTTTAACACTTTAATGTAACCACTTTGTTCTAATTTTGTAAAGTGAAATGACTTGAGAATTAGCTTACAATGAAGTAAGATTAGGACTATTTTTCAGATAAGATTCAAAGTGTCTGCATTAGGCCAGTTACAACTTGATTGACTACTTTATGCATGTTTTTATGTGCGTCTCAGATACTGTGCTGCCAAAGGTGTTAGTGTGTTACTTTATTCCTCCGATCATTGTGCTTATAAGCCTCTAGCTTTATGTTCTTTACATTGTCAGTTAAGACTAAATTTGAGTGTCTATATATGTATTACTATAATTCTCTCCTTTTCAGACAGTGAAAAATTTATGTGAAGGAGAAGATAGAGAGAGAAAGAGAGTGGAGTAATAGGAAAATAAGTCATTGATTGTAAGCAATGGAGGTAGCTGAGAAGTTAACTATGAAAGAAAAATATGTTTGAACTAGTCAGCACATGTAACATTTAAGTTGTATACTATTAATGTTATTAGTTAGATAGCTAGATACTATCCTTAGAGCAATATCAGATCTCTTAGAGTCGATACACCCAATATTTTGCTTTTACTATCATATCGGGAGTTAATCCATATATTGCTTGATGAAAAATTGATAGTGGATTCATCTTGGATGATTGAGGTAGATGTCAGGTGATATATCTGAATGATAGAGCTAGAGTAAGAGCTACAACAACTATAGCACAACACTTTTCTTAGTATTGAAATCTGTACATGACGAGTTGTAGAAAATTTAAAAGGAAAAGATGTGTTGCCTGAATGTTTAATGTTTGGCTCTTGTGATGTGGATTCAAAGGAGTAGTTTTATTCACTTGCAACTTGTGGGCGACCTTTAAATGATACGGTATTATTACTTGCTATCCTAATCTATATTTGTAATGTGTGCCTGGCTATTCTATTCAATCTTATTGTTCTTTATATCATATGTGATTATTCGCGGTTAATATGCTTTTAGATTGTCCTTTTATTTTGTTCCCCCTCTTTCTTCTAGTAGGTTGAACATGCTAACAATATTTCTTGTTTGGCTGTTTATAATGGTTACATTTTTTCTAGTTCTTGGGGTAAGAGTTTGAAAGTGTGGAGAAGTTCTAATTTAAAGTGTTTAGAGTCAATTAAGGCTCATGACACTGGTTTTGTTTGTTGTAGTACTAGATCTCCTACTCCAGAATGAGTTACTTTTTGCCTTTTATTTGAGCCCATCGACGTTGTTGTTTCTGTGTCTCTCTTTTGGAAACACCATTTACATCCTCCATTAGGACATTCTTGATATTCTATATACATCTCTGAATTTAACAAATCTGTTATGAAAAAGTGTTTGTTGTTCCATTTGAATAGATGAGAACAAGAGTATTATGTATTATCAGTATACACTTGTTCTTACCCATAGTATATAGATGATGGTTGTTTTGGGTTTTGAACGAACATTAGAACAATGATCCTTCCAGTGATACAGAGTTTATGAATGACTACATAAACTATCACAATGTGTATGGACAAATAGACTTACTATTCCACAATGCCAAGAGGTTTCCTCATGTATAGACTGAAATGACATTTAATGACTTCAAATCACCCATGTTGATCTTAGCAAATATACCTTTTCGATAAATTTCCGTTGGTTTTTTGTTGGCACTCTTACTTGGGACCACATTTTGTGACGACTCAGCAGCAGGTTTCACAGAGCTGCTACTTGCAAGATTCTTCCTAAATGAATGAACTGGAGGCCAACCCACAACTGGTGCTAGAGTAGACCTATTTTTTTTTAAAGAAACTACACAAGTTAGTCTAGAAAATATTATACAATAGCCCCACCAACTTTAAACTATTGCAATCCATAAAAGCAAAAAGGAAACACTGTAAGAAATTTAACAAGACAGCGCATCCATAAGCTATTTGTGTGTGGACAAAAGTTCCAAGGGTCCTTTGGTTCATAGGTTATCCCATGTTTGGTTGTAGGCTAAGTTGCACAGACTCTTTATTTTCGATGCCCCACTCGTGTCATATTCTCTAAAAATACACTACTTTTGGAGAATCCGACACTCATCGATTGAAATTTTTGAAGAGTCCGAGTAGCATAGATTTGTGGTATTAGCCAAAATCGGTATAGAATCAATATAACATACTGGATAACTTATCCTATATAGAAGATGGGATAAATTGCCTGATGAAAATTGATAGTGAATTCATCTTGGATGATTGAGGTAGATGTCAAGTAATATATCCGAATGATAGAGCTAATAGAGCTAGAGTAGGAGCTACAACAACTATAGCACAACACTTTTCTTAGTATTGAAATTTGTATATGAAGAGTTGTAGAAAATTTGAAAGAGGAAAATACAAGTGTGAACTGATGAGTGGTGAGTCTATTTGATTGATATTTTTCGTCACCCCAAAGTACAATTAGCTATTTAAGTTGTATACGATCTTTTTCATTCCTCAATTTGTAAGTAATTTAGAGTAATAATTGAATTTGTATAGTGTTGTAGGCTAAGGTCGACCAAATAATGAAATAAATAATACTAATTCACTTTATGAAAGCAATGTAGGCCAGTGATAACTTGTTTTCCTGTTTTGTGCATGTTTTTATGCGTGTCCCAGATACTGTGCTGCCAAAGGTGTTAGTGTGTTACTTTATTCCTTTTGTTCTTTTTATTTTGGTCAAAAATCATCTCTATAAGATTCTAGCTTGGTTATTCGTGCTTTTTGGTCGTTTCCCTGGCCATTGTGCTTATAAGCCTCCAGCTTCATGTTCTTTACATTGTCAATGTGCTAACTAGTTAGATTGGTTCCAGTTATTACTTAATTTACATATAATAAGCACTTAATAATAGGCTGCCGATTTGCTACTTTGTGATTATTGCTTAGCTTTTAGGAGAGAGTTAGCTTTGTGCACGTCTTCTCCAGCTTACCCTTAATGGCTTAACTTTGTCTCCAGCGCTTGCTGAAGTTGCTGGACCCTGGTGATGGGTTGAACTTGCACATACCTTGACCTGTGGGGTACCTGGCAACAATAAGTATTGGGTAACTCTATCCATCAAGGCTAGAATAGATAGGAAGAAATCACCTAGTATTTTTTATCTTCACCGGATTTTGGACATGAGACCTCGTAGTTCTCAAACACTTCATTGCCCACTTGACCACAGTCTCACACCCTTACTCTTGGGTGCAACAAGGAAATGCTTGCTATTGTAATTATTATTCTTTTGATATTTATATTTTAATAACCAAAAAATGCCACAAGTTGATAATCCACGTAATACAATGACTCTCAAAGGAGTGTGTTTAGTTTGGTTTACAGACTTGAATCTAGAGAATGTCTAGCTTTAGAAGGCTAAAAATAGAACATTTAGTTGTTCACCCTGTTATCGTTAAAGTTTTTTCACAAGGAAATTTTATGGTTTTATTGAGTGTATTAAACATGTTTTTCTATTTTGGTTTAATTTATGTTTAGTTGTTGATTAGTTGAACTATGTCGAATTGCTTATATGAATGACGCCATGTTAAGGCTTTATTTACATTGTGTAAGTGCGTAGAACTAGAAAAGTGAATAAAGAAGTTAGGACCTCCTTTTAGTAAAGGAAGTTGATTTTTTTCATTTGTGTGTGAAGAAAAATGATTAGAGAAAGGAACACCGTGAATTGTTGCTTGTACTTAACTACAACTTTGCAGGACCGGTAATGAGAAATAAAAAGTGGAACCACTGGAAGCTTATTGAGTTAAGATCTTTATTTTCAAAAAAAGTGAGAAGATCATGTAATTGATTTGTTTATTTAATGTACATATTTGTGATTTCTGGTCCTTTTCTATGCCATTGTGCTTATAAGCCTCTATCTTCATGTTCTTTACATTGTCATTGTGATAACTAGTTGGATTGGTTCCAGTTATTACTTAGTTTACATACATATAATAAACACTTAATAGTAAGCTGTTGATTTGCCACTTTGTGATTATTGTTTAGCTTTTAGGAGAGAGCTGGCTTTGTGCACATCTTCTCCAGCTTACCCTCAATGGCTCAACTTGTTCTCCAGCTCTTGCTTAGTAGGCAGGAAAGTTGGGCACTTAATAATAGCTCATAGATTTGTTTCTAGTCTTGCATCTCGGGCAAGAGTTATAGATCATCTGCCAAATCAGTAGTGTCAACTCTTGCCCATGGGGCACTACTTGTTTCTTTGTGATCTAAAAGTATTGCCTCTTGGGCAAGAGTTATAGATCATTTACTAAATCAATAAAGACTATGCTAGAGTCAAATCTTGCCCATAGGGCATAACTTTTTATCTGGGTGGACTTTGTGTCACTCTCTTTTTCTTTAATATTGAATATATCTTTATTATTTTACTGTTCAAATCATAATTCAATGTTGAGTTTCTAACTTACTTTAGTAATCTTTCATTTTTTTTCAATTTTCATGCAGAGAGTGACATCTTCTATGAAGATTCATCTTGATACTTCTTTAGATGGGATTATGAGCCGTATTACGGTAATTTTCATATTAGATTTATTACTCAATAGAAACAACATCACTATATCAATAATTTTGTTGATTGTGTTGTTGACATTATTAATTTTTTTCATATAGTCTCTAGAATTCAAGTGTGATTCTATTGTGGAGCTTATTCAGGGATTACATAAATCATGTGACGGGCAAGGAGTAGGTATTGTGAATTTCAACGGGGTGAATGAAATGCAGGAACAATTTGTGCCTATTCTTGAAGATGAAGTCAAGTTTGAAACTAGTTCCCAGATTTGTGCCAAGCTTCAAAGTGGAGAAATTGATCTTTCAACACCTCCTGATGACTTGCTTTCTAGGAAAAAAAGCGGTGCGAAGTATCAGATGAAGATTATGGTCCTAGTTTTACTCTAATAACTCCAACGTCACCCGATGTTTCTAATCATATTTCTATAAAAGAAAAATTTTATACGGCTGAAGACGTGGAAAATTCTTAAGAGGATTTAAGTTTATCTTTTGTTTCTTTATGATGTTTAAAGATAGTCACTCAAGTTTTAATTAACAGTGTTTACTTTCAACTAATTTACCACGGTTTCTGCTTATTCTTTTGTAAATTATTGCATTATTTTTCTTGTTTTATTTTTCTTATTAGCTTCCTACTTGCTCTTTTGACTTTTTAATATCAAATTTTTTATCTTTATATTTTTTACTTGTGAGTTTATTTTTGTCAAGTTATCTAAAGGTCATGATATATTCTTTTTTTGAGTTATCAACTTATGTTAGAGTATCTCATTAGTTAGACATAGCGAAATGGTGTAAATTGTTTCACATGCATTAATTTTTTGAAAAATTTTGAACTACATTTTCCCCCAAAAGCAATAGTTATATAATACTCAATAAGTTAGATTTTGTGAAATATCATAAATCATTGCCCATTAAGTATTTGTTAGTTTTTATAAGCTTTGTGTTATGTTTTATATCTAAGTCAACAATTACTGCATATTATGCGTCTAAGTCAAGAACTCTATAATGTGTATTTTGAAGTCCTCGAGCTAATGTGTTACCTTTAGGGCAAGTGTTATATATCATCTGTCAAATCAAAACAAACTATGCTAGTGTCAAATCTTGCTCATGGGGCACAACTTGTTGTTTTGTGATCTAAAAGTCTTGCCTTTTGGGCAAAAGTTATAGATCATTTACCAAATCATTAAAGACTAAAGTAGTGTCAACTCTTTCTCAAGGACTTGTTTCTAATCTTGCCTCTAGGGAAAGAGTTATGGATCATTTGTCAAATCATTATAGGCTATAGGCAAAGTCATCTCTTGCCCATGGGGCACAACTTATTTTTTTGTGATTTAAAAAGTCTTGCCTCTAGGGCAAGAGTTATAAATCATTTGTCAAATCATTACAAACTATAGGAAAAGTCATCTCTTGCCCATGGGGCACAACTTGTTCTTTTGTGATTTAAAAGTCTTGCCTTTAGAGCAAGAGTTATAGATCATCTGTCGAATTATTACAGACTTAAGGCAAAGTCAACTCTTGCCCATGGGGCACAACTTATTCTTTTGTGATTTAAAAGTCTTGCCTCTAGGGTGAGAGGTATAGATCATCTGCCAAATTATTACAGACTAAGACAAAGTCAACTCTTCCCTATTAGGCACAACTTTTATCTGGGCAAACTCTGTGTTAGAACATTATAAAACTAGACATCATAAGTTAGACATTGTAAAATTATGTCGATACAAACTAATAATGTCTACTCTTACCTGTGTGGCATAACTTATTTTGTTGGGTCTAAGTTTGCCTCTTGCAGAACATTAGCTAATTTAATACAAATTAATAACGTTAATATTTGCCCATGAGGCACAATTTGAAATATATTATTTTATTAATAATCAATTATTTTTTTAAATAACATAATTTTTTGCACCAAGTTTAAGTTAAAAATATATTTTTGTACCAAAAAAAAAGTTAAAAATACATTTACGGACAAATTTCATCTCAAAGCTACAACAAATTTCATTTCTAAGCTTGGAACCGTTGGATTTATATAGTACATTTATTACTAAAAAATAAAGTTAAAAATATATTTACCCTTTGCAGTAAGCTCAAGTTACGAGAAATTTCATAAAGCTACAAAAAAGTTCATCTCAAAGCTTGAGCTTCAAATTTCTCTCTTCCCTTTGGTGAAATTGCATTCTAACTTTAGGGTTTTTGATTTTTCCATTCATCTCTCTTCACTTTAGGTAATTTTCTCTCCTCTTTTCTTAATCTTATTGCATGCATTTGAATTATTTGTTATCTAGCAATTTTTTTGAGCTGAAACCCACTTTTTTCTTCTGTGAATCACATTCTATAATGCATAGATTAATTTATAAACTCTATTTTTTTTATCTACATCACCTTAATGAAAATGCATTTTGGGTGGTTTCTCTACACACTGATATCATTATTGTCCAGTCAGTAGGTCATTTAGGTTTGGATTTTAGGTATTTTGTGTAGCCATTGGGTTAATTTTTTTGTCCAATAAATTTTATTTTGCAGGTTGATTCTTGTTTTGTTGTTAATTTTTAATTTGATAGTTGTTTTTATCCTTATAACTCTGCAGATTTTGTAAATCATGTCTAACAAGACAAATCGTGTCGAGTACTTTATTGATTCAAATGATTGGTTCAAGTCAAACCCCCGTTGGAGAGAGGATTCAAATTATCATACACCGAAAACGAGCTTTTTGGATGACACTCAGTTGTCATTGTTAGAGAAAGGGGTTTTTGGATATTTGATGAAATTAGGTAATCTAAATCCATCAGCTAATCTTTTACATTGCATTCTTTTATCGGAAGTAAAATGTAACAAGAAGAATGCGATGGTGTTTTATGTCCAGGGAAGTCACATTGAGTTTACACTTGATGTATTTGTTCTTGTTGCTGGGTTGTCGACTAAAAGTTCAAGTAGTCTATTGTCATCAATTAGGGAAAAATGAGGTAGTAGTCATCTGTTAAACACTTACTTTGATGGTGCTAATAAATTAAAATGGAGGACTTGAAATTTTTTATGAAAACAAGGAAATGTGAAGTCCAAAACGATTTAGACGCTGTCAAGCTAGCTTAGATATATATTCTAGGACGCGTGTTGTTGGGAGAGGCTCACCAAGGTCATCTATGCTAATCTTATTATGATATTGGAAGATGCAGATTTGTATAGACAGTATGGATGGGGTGAATTGTCTTTCGATGAAACTATAAGTTCATTGAAAAGCTCACTGAAATCAACAAAAACCACTGTTGGATCATCATACCAACTTGTTGGTTTTCCATATGCATTTATGGTATGGACATGGGATATTTTTCTCAAATACAGAGAAAAAAAATATGCACATAGTGTCTAAAAAAAATATCCTCTGATGTTGCGTTATGTGGCATGTACTACTCTACAGTACACAACAGTAGTCAAGTTTTTTAAGTCAAAGAAGTCAAAATCTTCGGTAAGTATGTACGTCTATTTTATTTTTATTTTTTATTTGTTTATAATTAGTGTGTGTGTGTTGTAATTTCTGTTAATTTTTTTTGGTTAATAGAAAAGTGCGGTTGAGGCATTCTCATTAGAGCATGAACTGCCAAGTAAAAATGATAATGAAGAAAAGCGATTTAGTGTGCTAAACTAGAAACTTGATGTATGCATCGGTTATTTTTGTCTAATCCCTCTTATAAACTTATCTGTTAAATAGATTATTTTTAATTTTTCATGTATTGTGTATGATGAAACTTCAAAGCACATGTTCGAAGAAGTTTAAAAAAATTCTTGATGAGAACAAATCTTTAAAGTCTGAGTTATCTGAAATCAAAACATTACTATTGGAAAAGCTTAAAGCGGATGGGGATATTCTATTCGATAAATAACCGAATAATCTCCAAGGTGAACCAAGTCGTGATCCAATGGTTGATGATCAATATGATGATCATCACAGACCTACAGAAAATGAGTGATCTGTAAGTAATAATTTTCTGCCTTGCCTTGTCTTTTTATGTTTTTGTGGGAGTTGGGGAACAAGCTATAATTATGGTGAAGAGGGTCACACTGTATCTAACTGTACTTCAACTAGATTTAATAAACCAAGTTTTGTTTGTGGGAGTTTCGAATATTATGCTAAACAATGTGCAAAGGTTAGTGAAGAAAATTGCTTACTCTTCAATTGGTATATGTGACGTTATATTGGTTATGCAATCTTGCTTATTAGTCTATGAACATCCGTTAAATTAGTCAAGGAGAATCTATCATACTTATATTCTATAATCACCTGTAAAAGATATTCTGCATACCTCCTCAATCTGTTCTACAATAGTTAAGTCCTCCCACAAGATTTCATAATCCAAGCGGTCAGTATCCATGTCCACCTTATTAACAACACTACTGTTGGTGCTTCTATAGCTATTAGCACTGCTTGTGTTGTTGGTATTAAATGAAAACCAGGACCCTGGAGCTTCACTAGTGATTGTCCGGTGAGTTTCAATAACATGATTGTATGGTTTAAATTTATTAGAACTGGTGATGTGATTTAACTCATTGTCTTGGTCATGGTTTAGCCAAGGCCACACAAATCATGTAGTTCTTGACTCTGATTCTTCTCTCTCATTACCTTTTCACGGCCATGATAAGCTATTCTTCGACACCTATGCCTCTGCCTTCGAGGTGATAATCTTAGAAATCCCTTGTTTTCCCTCACTTTTATCCCTGAAATCTTTGAGGATTTCCCTGAGAAGTGATCCACTTCTAAAAGATTAGAGAATACTCCAAATGAAGATGGGTTAAAATATCTCCTAGGTGTACTCGCTCCGCTTGAATACATATCCTCCCGATGATCTGAGAGAGAAGCATCAGAAAATGCATGGTCAGAATAATCAATGACCTAGGTTCCTTGGAAGAAAGATTTGGTAATACATACATCTAGCTCCCAATTGTTCTTCTTCAACTTTACCTTTTTTGGTTGTTTGCTTTATTACGCTTGTTTTCTTGTTCTCTTAATCATTCTTTTTCTTCATAGGAAAAGAAGCAGAATGCAGAAGGTCATTCAGATGAGAAAAAAGAAGCCACGGAAGAAAGAGTCACTGGTTTGGGGCCTCTAAACATGGAAGAAATGAGACGGGCAAAGAATCAGGTAATCCAGTCCTTATATTGTCAGTCCATTGAGTATTTGTAAAACTCAAGAATGTTGAACCATATCACAAAGATATTCTTGTTCTCGTTTGATTGGACCACACGAAGCACTTAGTTCTTTCTTTAGTTTTATTTTGGTCCTCGTTTGATCTCGTAACTACTCTTTGCCCATATTGGATCAGAAATTGCAATTTTTGCTACACAAAAATTTTCAGATAGACCATCTTTATAAATAAAATAGGGTTCCTTGTACTCTCTCATGAACAATACAATATATCTTTAATTTTGAAATTAATTTTGATGTTGGTAGTTCTACCCACAGAAGTTGCAATCGGCTATTCTACTTTGTTATTAGTGACAATATTTGGTTGATCGTAGGATCATGATAAAATCTCAAAGAAAAATAAAAGTTATGAAAAGAAGTGAGGTTCTAATCCCTGTATTAGTCCAGACTGCTCCGTGGCCTGATCCCATGGGAAAAACCCTAAAGTTTCCAGAGAAAAGTCTTGTGGAGTGGCAAGAGCAATCTCTTACCTCCACACAGATAACGGAGATGGCCAAAAATATAAGTGAAAGACAAGTTGGGTTCCAACAGATATTCAAGGAGCTTAATTGTGGATGAAAAATAGCTAAAACCCCAAACAGAATTTCTTTTAATTATTTGGACGTCTGGTTTAAAACTTGAGATATTACAATGGCACTTTTGAGCAAATCAATGACCTAGGTTTCTAGGAAGAAAGATTTGGTAATACATACGTCTAGCTCCTAATTATTCTTCTTCAACTTTACCTTATTTTGATTGTCTGCTTTATTACACATGTTTTTTATTCTCTTATTGATTCTTATTCCTCATAGGAAAAGAATGTGGGAGCTGAAAATCTTCTACCATTTCCTTTGATAAAAGAGTTCTCAAAATCTTCTCCCTATTCTGAGCTGCAGGTAAGCTGACCATAATTCTGCTCGACAGAAAATCAAATTGTACACAGTAATATTTCTGTAAAACAATTTGCTTTTTAATAAACCTTCAGAAGAAGAGGTAAGACTTCCTAACAAAGTCATTTGGGCGAGCAACATATCTCCAGCGACAGACGACTTCTTATCACCAAGAAAAAATGATAATTGTTCTACTAGTCTATTTGTTAAAACTGATGCACAACTTGTTTATGTTGTTCAATAGGAATTTGGTGGTACTGAAGTTGATGAGGACAACATTAATAAAACAAAAAACTGTGGTGATGTTGATTCAATAATCAACAATGTTATTTCTAGTGTGTTTGCAGCCTCTTCTAGTTTGCCAATATCTCTTGATGTCAAAAATACTCAAGCTGAGAGATCGGTAAGTGTCTCAAATTCCAATTTACATAATTGTTTGCTTAAACTAATTCTTTATAATGCTTTTGTGATTTTCAACAGGAGCTTGGTGGTATTAATAATGATACGACAGACGTGATTTCTGATGTTGATGCAACTACGAAGTTTGTGAATGTTGATTCAACAACTTGTGTTGTTGAGATATTTGTAAGATCTAGCTTTTCATTTTCTTTATTACCTTGTGGTTTTTTTTTCTATAAATTTTAATTCTTTCTCTATTTTCCAGCATGATGAACAAGAAAGTACTCGTGTTTCTCCAATGAAAAATAAAGTATTTCCACTGAAACCTAAAGGCTCTCCAATGAAAAAAAGAACGTACATTAGGAAGAAAAAGGGCAGCAAAGCAGCCAATAGTGATGTTTCTTCCGAGTTGAATTCCATGTCATCTTCTGTGGAAGCAGAAGTGAAAGACGCCACTCCCAAAAAATCAGTTGGACAGAAATTTCTACGATAGTTAGCCAAATCTCCATATGGGGCAGATTTTAATTCGGGTTCTTCCCAATCCATTTTTAGCAGAAGCATCATTTCATCTATGACATTGAAGAATTTGATAATCTGTCGAGCTTGAACACTGATTTTTGGGTGTTCATCGAGTGTGGATTGAATACGTCAAAATGGTAGGTTTACTATCTTTAAGCTTTTTATTTTGTCATTTTTGTACTTATGGTAACACATATATTCTGATTGTATTTATTTTTCATGTATTTTAAGTGCCAAAAATATACATTAAAGAAAAAGATGTGTTGCCCGAACGTTTAATGTTTGGCTCTTGTGTTGTGATTCGAAGGAGTGGTTTTATTCACTTGCAAATTGTGTTTGACCTTTGAATGACATGGTATTATCACTTGCTATCCTAATCTATATTTGTAATGTGCTTTTGACTTGTCCTTTCTTTTGTTTCTCTCATTCTTCTAGTAGGTCAAACATGCTGACAATATTTCTTGTTTGGTTATTTGTAATGGTTATATTTATCTTGTTTCTTGGGATACAAGCTTAAAAAAATAGTTTTTATGTGTATGTTGTAGACAATGAACGTCTTGGTGAAAATACAGCTTCTGCTAATGTTGATCAGTAGTTTTGTTTGGGTTTATTAGGAAGTGCTAAAGTTTGTTGTCTTGGATTTTTATTGTTTGTTTGCTTGTTTTTCATGGAAGTTTGATGTCTTATCATTTATTCTTGTCGTTTACTTCATTAGTAGAGCTAGGGGTAGAGTTAAGTAGATGATGAACACCCTTGATGAAAATCCAACTTCCACTAATACTGGTCAGGAGTTTGGATTGACTAATATCTACCTGCTACCTTTGTAACTTTGGGGTAAAGTTATAACTTTTCTATTCACTAGTAGAGCTAGGTATATAGTTAGAGGGGCGAAAGGGGGTCATTCGGACCAACAACAACATACCAAGTATAATTCCACAAGCCACAAGTGGGGTCTTGGGAGGTTTGAGCGTATGTACCCCTACCTTGTGCAAGTAGAAGGGGTCAGTTGGACCCCCTTTGTCAAAAACTCATATTGTATACGTATATACAAGGTCAAAAATTCTCTTTGTTGTGTATATACTGAAGATAATGAAAATCCAGCCTCCACCTCTTTGAATGATGTTGTTTTAGTAGTTGATTGGCTAAATATCTATCTGCTACTTTGTAACTTTGGTGTAAAGCTGTAAACATTTCTATATGTTCAATTCTTGGAGTTCTATTTCCTCTTGCTTATTTTATGCTCTGGTCAGACTTTTTCTTTTAAATCGTTCAGTTGGGTAAATATATGTATAGAATTAGCTACTCCAAAATATCAAAGAAACTCTGGGAAAGGTTGAATGTTGACTTAGGCAAGATGTCTATAAATCATGAGTAAGTAAAAAAGAGTGAATTTTTCCTTTGAAACTAAATAAACTGTCTAGAAATGCTTTGATGTGGTTTATTGCAAAGTAAACAATGATATTAAACATACAATAAAGAAATAATGCATCGATTATGTACCCAAACAAAGGTATTTGAATAGTTGAAAGAGTAAGAGAAAAAGGTACATGATTCTTGTCATACCTGGAATGCACAATTACAAAAGTTAAGCCACTTTACGTATCATGAGTCTACAATTGTATCAATAACCAACCATATAGAATAGGATTTATAGTGGGACAAGTTAGAAGAGAAGCAGTGTTGTGGCACAGTTTGAGTTGTATCATAACATGCCCGAGTGTTTCGCCAACTATATTCCACTATTGGCGATCATCTTACTTTAGTTAATTCTTTATGTAATAAATGTGTTGTAATGCAATTATTCAGTGTTCTTTTTATTTTGTCACAGCATTTGGACACAATATTCTACTACATGAGGAAGAAGGCAAAATATGAACCTAATATTATTGTGAAGTTCACTACAACTGATTTTGTATTTAGAAACAAGATTGATCCTCTTTATCATGATTTTTTGGAAAATGGAAAAGATTTTTCTTCCATCCCCGAGAAACATGAGGTTGAGAAATATATCAGAGGCTTTTATTATGATGCAAATGTACCGTGGAACAAGGTTAACTATGTGTTATTTACAGCTTATGTTCCACGGGAAAAATCTGAACTTGGACACTAGATTTTGTGAGTTTTTGACTTTACTTATTGGTACATATATGTATACAACTCCAACCGTACCAGGTGCAGTGATAAAGTTGTTCAAAAAGTGATGTTACCTTACCAAACATTGATACCGTATTTTCTGAAAAAGGTCAATTTCTATCTTGAGAAGGGCATTGACAAATCTGAAAATGACACTTTGCCGATAAAAATGGTTGATGAGCTGCCACAACAAGCTCAATGGTATCTTATTGTACTCATTTTTTAAATGTTCATTTCACTTTTTTTGTTGTTTTTCATATATTCACACAATATATTTCTTTTGTATCACAGTGATTGTGGAGCATTTGTTTGTACGTTTGCTGAATATGTCATTCATGGTACAGATATTCCTAAAGAGATTGACATTGGTTATATTCGCATGAGGTATGTAGTTTTGTTGTGGGATTACGGAAAGAGAAAACTAGAAGTTGGTATAAAAGACAACACTACAGAAAAAAGTTGGCAGATTAATTGGAAAGGAAAAGAGAAAGAGGACGCACCAGGAGTAGTAGTTTAGTTTTGTAGTTATTGAAACTCACTGCACATGAAGGAATTTTAGCTATTTTTATGCGATTATGTAAAGTTTAAACAGTCTTTTCAAATTGAATCGGCTATTTTTGATGTGATAACATAAAGTATACAATGTAGAATCGCTACTAATTCATTTGTTGGTAACTTTGTATATTTATGTTTTATTATCGAATAATATTTTTTACCTTTACTTAAGGCGAGTCTTGCCCCCGAGGCAAGAGTTATTAAGTATCTTCTAAATTAGTAAGCAATGTGATAGGGCCAAGTCATGCCCATGAGGTATAACTTGTTCCTATAGGGGCTGTCTTTTCATTAATTTTGTGCGACTGCTACATGAGTATTTTGATCATTGTGAACTTTTCAATCACATTTGTCCTCGATTAAATGACATAAAATAAGAAATAGTTTAGACCTTGTAATCTAAGGGTCATCTACTCATCCTCAGTAGTTGGTTCTCCACTTTTATTTATTTGGTTAGATGTTTGGTTTTGTTGATTGGTATCATCTTTTTTTCTACTTGCAATTGAATACTCCCCGTATTTTTTTTGTAATTTTTAATATTTATTGCTTTTGTTCTTGGCTTATAGTATTTTAGCTTTTGGTCTAGAAGATTGATTCTCATATGGTTGTAAGATTGTAATATTCCTATAAACATATTTTGTATGGTAGAGGAAGAATGTTCTTTGAGAAATTGTGAGTTGAACCACCTTTGATGTCTAAGTCTTGCCTCTAGAGCAAGAGTTATAGATCATCTGCCAAATCATTATAGACTATGTTAGTGTCAACTCTTGCCCATGGGGAATAACTTGTTCCTTTGGGGTCTAAAAATCTTGCTTCTTGAGCAAGAATTATAAATTATCTACCAAATCATTACACACTAATATAGTATCAAAGCTTGGACATGGGGCATAACTTGTTCATTTGTTTTATTAATTTTTGCCTCCAGGGTACGAGCTGTAGATTATATGCTAAGTCATTACACATTAAGCTAGTGTCAACTCTTGCCCACAGGGCATAACGTGTTTCTTTAGGGTTTAAGTCTTGCCTCTAGGGCGAGTGTTGTGGATCATCTGTCGAGTCATTGCAGAATAAGCTAGTGTCAACTCTTGCCCATGGGGCACAACTTATTTTGCATCTTACCTTCAAGGCAAATTTTAAAGTATACACCGTGGAATTATTTACATCACATCTCTTGGGGGTGTAGTTATTCCCTAAATCCTTTTAATATGATATATTTTTACACATCAATATAGAAAAAAATTTAACATGCTAAGTAATTTTTATAAACAATCAATAAGAAGGTATTGAGTTAAATACTTCACCACAAGTTAAAACTTCATATAAATAAGAAGACATTCGTGATTGAAAGTCAAAAGTACTTGTTACTAACTAAAATAAGGGATCAAAAAATCCTATTATAACTTCCATCTTGATCCAATTTCTCGGATAAAAAGTTAAACTAATCATGTTTTTTATTTTTCTTTCTGTATCTTCTTGCATATGGATGAAGGTTAAAAGTGTAGTGATAATTTGATCTGTTGTGCCCAGTTCTTTTGCATCTCGAACGTTTATAATTGTTTCTTGAAGATTCTATTCTGCAAAGATATCTGGATGTTTGTCTTCTCCCAAGCAGAACCTCCTTATCTGGGGGTTTTGTGATCAGATCCTTTATGCTATCTGGAACAATACATGATGTTGTGCTTCTAATTGGTAGGATTTCTCCCTGGTATGTTTGTAGCCAAGATTTTCTTTAGAACCAATGAGAACAATAGCTAGACTTGTCCATATGTCTACTATTTATGGCTGCAATTGCATGGGTGCATGGTATCTCATCTATTTGAAAAACCCAGCATTGACAAGTCCTACTCTTCAGGTCTACAATATATTCAACTCCTTCTTCTCTTACAACAAATCTTGTTGCATTAATGGGGTCTACCTGTAAATAAAATGATAAATAAATGACAACTTATAGTGAAACATCTAGTGTGTGAGCAGAATCAGGCATACAGAGCAACCAACCATATATAGGGGACGAATCTTGAGGCAACCAAAAAACAGCTACAATCAAGCATATAACACCAAATCACAATCTAATATTGAGCTAATCGAAAATCTAATAATAAGTGACCAATAATAAGGAGTCACAATTAAGGTTCTATTTCAAAATGGAAGAGAAGGGCCAATATAGGGGATAGTTAGAGTTTTGATGCTTGGCTTGGTCAGGAATAGTGCAGAAGAAGGATCCGTCATCCAAGGAATGAGCTTTCAAAGTCAAATTCTCTGTATTATATGGAAAAGACAGAACCTTGCTCAGGAACAGCATCTGATTCAATAGTGATGCTTCCAACATATGAGCAGGAGAATCAGCTACAAATAAACTGAGATAAAACAGATATTGCATCTAACGTAGGAGTAGAATCAACTATGATAGTGAAACATATAGTATATGAGCATAATCAGCCATACAGAGAAATCAAACATACATAGGGGATGAATCTTGAGGTAACAAAAAAAACAGCTATAATCAAGCATACAACATCAAATCATAAATGATTACACAGCTATGAGCAGAAACAAAGGAACATAAGCAACAAAACATATATTTTGCGTGCGAATCTCAAGGAAATAAAAAAACTAGCAATAAATCACAAATAACAGTAAACCATCTATATATAATCTGCAATCAAAAAATAGTAACAGTATATTTCCCTATTATCAAAATACAATTTAAATTACTTACTTTCAATTTCAAGGCGACTTGAATTTTGTCAGTCACTTCCACTTCCGCCCAACATGTGAGGTCATGAAAGTTGCCTTGCGCTTTTATTTTTCTTTCATAAAACCAACTTTGTAACTTGTTCTGAATGTAATCAAATAGTCCCAGTATTGGCAGTTGCCTTACTTTCTCAGTACCGCATTCATGGACTCCACGTTGTTATTCGTAAGCATATTGTATCTTCTGTTGGTATGAAATGAACGAGCCCATCTTTCTGGTTCTTCTTCTTTCAAGTACTCCGTAGCAACTTTGTCGACTTTTTCTATCTCATCCATGAAAGTATAAAATTCAGTTTATTTATATGTTGTTGCTGCGTTGTAGAAGAGTGATAGAACCACACTGAGAAGTATCTTTTTCTTAAATTCTTCTCCATGTGATATATGCATATCCCGTGCTGACACTCTGGATAGACATTTGTAATTGCATTTGCAATGGCTAGGTGACGATCTGATAGAATAGACAATTGTTCAGGTACCCCAATTGCATTTCCTAACTGATTGAAGAACCAGTTATAAGACTCATTATTTTCTGATTCTGCAATTCCAAAAGCCAAAGGAAATATGTTGTTATTTCCGTCCTTTGACACTGCTATCATGAGGACACCACGACATTTTGACTCAAAAATGTTTCATCTACCATTATTAACGATCTACAGTTGGTTCATCCAATGTGAAGCGCCATAAGCAAAAAATACATATTGAACCCTGTGTTGAGCAAAAGAATATTAGTAACAATTTGCATTTGATGTTTATAATCAGAGTACAATAATTTTCTATACTAAGTCTTGCCCATGAGGCAAGAGTTACATATATATTAATAATCTAATCAGTGCAATTAAAGAATAAACTTTTGCCTCTGGAGCAAAAGTTTTCAACTTCAACAGTATAGCATTTGTACAAGAATTTTTTAAACTAAGTCTTGCCCATGAGGCAAAAGTTTCATCGATGTTAATAAGTCACTCAACTTTAGATATTTTACTCAAAAAATAAGTCAACCTATTTTAATATTTTTTAAATAAATTTTAACTTATTATGTAATTTCTTTTAATAACAAAATTTTAAAAAATATAAAATATCAATCTAATGACTCTTTTTATCTTTTATTCCCTTAAGTTAGGAATTGCAGTTTTTCCTCTTTCCTCTTCTCCTATTTAGGAATTTCTCCTCTTTCTTGAAGATGGAACAGAGAACAATAAGTGAATCTCAATAATGATCAATAAACCTATTCAATAAGTCACAACTTTTCATTTCTCAGTTACATGTACGTCCATATTTAACTTTTGCAAGTAGTTATTCATTTTAACACATAGGTAGCAGACTTATCAATTTGTTTTAAAATGTTCTTTTTTATATAAAAAAACATAGATTGTGGGATTAGCCTTTTTAAGATGCGTAATTTTCATTTTACACATTTTAAATTATTCATATCAAGGACGGAAAGTACATCCGCACCATATGCCTCTTTTAAAAAAGATGAAGTGGTTGCATGATTATTAGTAGTTTCCAATCTTTGTGTGTTGCCTAATAATTTTTAAGGACATGCCTTATCGGGATATGGGTTGTTGGAATGCTATGGTATCCGGGTTTTGTTGGAATGGAAATGCTATGGAGGCATTGAGCTTGTTGGATGGGATGATACATGAACTACAATCGGGTTGAACAAATTACCTAGTCATTCAAATGTAGGCTAATTTACATGTAAATGATACATGAACTATTGAAATTCTGTAGATGTAGGTATCAAATGAAAGAAAGTGAAATGAAAAAAATATTTTGTATTTTTCAGAATTTTGTTATTTAAAAAGAATTTCACATAAGCAAAAATTAGTTTAAAAAATAATAAGATAGGTTGGGTGACTTTCTGAGTAAAACATCTAAATTTGAGTGACTTTCTGAGTAAAGTTTAAAGTTAAGTGATTTTTGGAATAAAAATCCAAGTTAAGTGATCATTTACGTTATTAGCTTCAATTTATAGTCATTAGGTTTAACTAGCCCAATTTAGGTATAGTCCTGGTCTTTTTGTCTTTCTCTTAACACCGTACTTTACTTTTTGACATTATCTTTTAGAAGAGATTTCTCCTACTTATTTTTTTAAAACATTCACTTCTTTTTGTTTCGCTATATTTTTAAAAAAAAAATATTAATTGTTGTTGTTTTTTTAAAAAAATAATCTACTTTTCTTAAACAATTAAATACAATTATATAGAAATTGTATAGTTATTGTATAGGATATATATTTGTATAAGATATATATCGAAATTGTATGACTGTTGTATGGAATATGTATCTGAATAATTATTGTTGTTAAAGGTTGTATGGGATCTGCATAGAAACTATATAATTATTGTATTGAGTATGTATCTAAAATAATAATCGCAGCCACTGGTTGCGTAGGATGTACATAGAAACTGTACAATTGTTATATAAAATATGTATCTTTATACGATATATATATGAAACTGAGTCATTAATGTATAAAATATGTATGTATGATTCAGATCTGTCTTGTATTGTATCCATATGTATCACACTGTATATAATGCATTATATTGTATCAATATGTATAAAATATGTATTGTATTGTATTAAATATGCACTGTATCGTATCGACATATGTCAATACATATGTATTGCATATATATATATATATATATATATATATATTGGGTCCGTGCTAGCACGGTCCATCAAACTGAAGTTTTTAATAAAGAATTAGGAAAAAAAAATAGAAATGAAATTTTTACCTCAAGAATTTCAAATAAAGGAAATTATCAAGAAGGAAGCTTAGATGAAAAGATTATATCAAAATTTTTAGAAAAAAGACATAGACAAGATTTAGAAAAATTAGAAGAAATGTTTTAATAAAAGAAGGAGAAACCTTTAAAAGAAATTTTTTAGATAAACCTAAAAACTATTCTTGTAAAAATCTTAATCTTAAAAAAATAAAACAAGATTTACAGACCTTCCTCCGTTTAGGCTGAAGATCACAACCTTCATTTGTTACCAGCATAAAAAATTGACAAAGGATATATGAACAAACTTTTTATTTCTCAAACTGATTACAACATAAAAAATAAAATCTTTAATCAGATCTTCCTTTAATCTTTGGATTTTTCTTAGCAATTCTCCATCAAATGTTGCCTTTAATGCGTATCCATGCCGGTCTGCTTCAGATTCTATAACTTGAGTTGATTCTTCAAGTTTTTCTATTTCTTGATTCATTCTCCTGAATCAGTACTAGATTCAGAAAATTCTTCATAGAGTTCTTCATAATAATCATTACTTTGTATTGATGAAATTAAATCTAAGTCTGACTCAATTTCTTCTCTATCCATTTTGGATATTTTTACTCTTTTCTTATTGCATTCATAACTTTTGTGACCTTCTTCTCCATAGTTATAGCATTTACACTTGCTTGTAGGTTTCTTTTTGAAATCTATACGTTTTTTATAGTATCTTTTTCTTGGCACATAGTTTTTCTTTGAAATGTTTTTTCTCTTAATTAATCCTTTGTTTTTTCTTCTACTTTTTGAAGGATTGTTTTAATTTATGTGACACTTATAGAATTTGGATAATTAAGCATATTTTTAATATTTTTGTTGACATTTAAATTGTTAACTATTACAATTTCTAATAATTTTATGTAAGTTTCAAATAATATATGTTACTCTCGTTTTCCAACTTTTGTGGTATTGATAGTCAATTATATTTTAAAAATAATTTAGGTTTTTAATTATTGAGATTTATAATATTTTTTTTTTAATTTCAATTTAAGTGGCACTGATATAATTTCGACAGTCAAATATTTATAATACATTTTTAAAATTTTTTAAGTTGTTAATTATTGTGATTTATTATTTTTTTTACATTTTAAAAAAATATATAATAGATTAATTTTTTAGACATTTTAAACTGTTAACTGTTATAATTTATAATACTTTTCATGTAATTTGTAATTAATGTATGTTACTCTCTTTATCCAAACTTTATGGTACTGATAGTCAATTATATATTTAAAATAATTTAAGTTTTTAATTATTGTGATTTATAATATTTTTTTCTTCCATTCCAAATTAAGGGACACTGGTATAATTTCGAGAGTCCGTCAAATATTTTATATATTTAAAATTTTTTAAGTTGTTAATTATTGTGATTTAAAGTATTTCTTACGTAATCATTTGGTCTCAATTTATGTGACATAAATAAAATTTAGATAATCAATTATATTTTTAATATTTTTTTTTATGTTTTAAGCTGCTAGCTATTGTAATTTATAATACTTTTTTGGCATTATAATTTACTATTTTAAGCCATTAGCTACAGTAATTTATTATACTCTCTCTCTGTCCAAACTTTTGTGGCGTTGATAGTCAATTATATCTTAAAAATAATTTGAACTTTAAATATTATGATTCATAATAATTTTTATTCCATTCATATTAAAGTGATACTGATATAATTTTGAGAGTCAACCAAATATTACGATTAAAGTAGCGAAGCAGACATGTCTTAAATGACTCTTAATAACTAATTACAAGTGATATAATAAAATTTTTATAAAACAATACTTGTGAAAAAAATTTAAATGGGTCTCATAAGACGTCAAGTTAATATAAAACATCAAGAGTTAATTTATTATTTTATGTTTATTTTATTTTTTATTAAATATTATTATTTTTTAATACTTAAATAACCTATAATAGTTAATTAGGGTGATGTAGTAAAATAATGGTTTAAGCAGCTGAAATAGACTTGTCATAAATGTCTATTTTTTTTTTTACCAAATATCCTTAATTTTTTAATAATTAAATGACCTGTAATAATTAATTAGGGATGATATACTAAAATCATGGGTAAAAACAGCTCAAAAAAACATATCAAGTAGCTCTAGCAGACATATCATAAATATTTATTTTCTTTTTTTAATTACATATTATTATTTTTTAATATATTAATGACTTATAATAATTAATTAGTGGTGATATAGCAAAATCAGGGGTTGAAACAGCTGAAGTAGACATGTCATAAATGGTTATTTATTTATTTATTAAATATTATTAATTTTTGAATGTGTAAATGATTTATAATAATTAATTAGGGGTGATATAGTAAAATTACGTGTTGAACCAGCTGAAGCAGAGATATCATAAATAGTTATTTACTTTTTTTATTAAATAATATTAATTTTTTAATATATGAATAACTTATAATAATTAATTAGGGGTAATATTGTAAAATCACGGTATAAGACGTCAAGTTAATATAAAACATCAAGAGTTAATTCATTAATTTATGTCTATTTTATTTTTCTTATTAAATATTATTAATTTTTAATACTTAAATGACCTATAATAGTTAATTAGGGTGATATAGTAAAAAAAAAATGGCTTAAGCAGCTAAAATAAACATGTCATAAATGTCTATTTTTATTTTTCTTACTAAATATTATTAATTTTTAATAATTAAATGACCTATAATAATTAATTAGAGATGATATACTTAAATCACAGATAGAAGCAGCTGAAACAGACATGCCATAAATGTTTATTTTTTTAATTACATATTATTAATTTTTTAATATGTTAATGACTATTAATAATTAATTAAGAGTGATATAGCAAAATCATCAGTTGAAGCAGCTGAAGTAGACATGTCATAAATGGTTATTTATTTGTTTATTAAATATTATTAATTTTTGAATGTGGAAATAATTTATAATAATTAATCAGGGGTGATATAATAAAATTACGTGTTAAAACAGCTGAAGCAGAGATGTCATAAGTAGTTATTACTTTTTTATTAAATAATATTAATTTTTTAATATATAAATAATTTATAATAATTAATTAGGGGTAATATAGTAATATCAAGGATTGAAGCAGCTAGCAGGTGAAGAAGCAGGGAGGACAACGGTATCCTGCCTGCTTGATCACACTTATATATATACTAGATATCGAAGGCCCGTGCAATATATATTATTTTGTTAGTCTCAATTTATATGATACAAATAAAATTTTGATAATTAATTATATTTTAAATATTTTTTTAGATATTTTAAGTTGTTAGGTATTGTAATTTATAATAGTTTTTTGACATCGTGATTTACTATTTTAAGTTGTTAGCCATTATAATTTATAATACTCTCCTTTTCCAAAGTTTTGTAGCATTGATAGTCTATTATATTTTAAAAATAATTTAAATTTAAATTTTCTTCTATTTCAGTTTAAGTGACATTGATATAATTTCGAGAGTCAATCAAATATCACGATTGAAGTCGCGAAGTAGACATGTCTTAAATGAGACTTGTAATAACTTATTAGAAGTAATACAATAAACTAACTATAAAAAATAGTTGTGAAAAAAGTTAATCGGACCTCATATAAGATGTCAAGTTAATTTAAAATATCAATAGTTAATTTATCTTTTTTTTTGTTTATTTTATTGTTCTATTAATTTTTTTTTTTAATATTTAGATGACTCATAGTAATTAATTAGGGACATAGATTTCTATTTTACTTTTTGTTTATCAAATATTATTAATTATTTAATAAGTAAATGTCATATAATAATCAATTAGGAAATAACTTATTAGAAGTGGTATAAGAAAATTAATATAAAAAATAGTTGTGAAAAAAATTTAGGCAGGTCTTATATAAGATGTCAAGTTAATTTAAAACTTCAATAGTCTGTTTACAATTTTTTTGTTTATTTTATTTTTTTTATTAAATATTATTGATTTTTTTTAATACTTAAATGACTTATAGTAATTAATTAGGAATGAAATAATAAAATTACGGTTGAAGCAACTGAAGCAGACATATCATAAATATTTATTTTATTTTTATTAAATATTATTAATTTTTAATACTTAAATGATATATAATAATTAATTAAGAGTGATATAGTAAAATCACGGATTAATATTTAAATGACCTATAGTAATTAATTAGGGATGAAATAGTAAAATTACGGTTGAAGTAGCAGCAGACATGTCATAAATATCCATTTTATATTTTTATTAAATATTATTAATTTTTTTAATACATAAATATATAATAATTAATTAGGAGTGATATAATAAAATCACGGAGAAAGCAGGCATAGCGATCGCCTCCTGCTTCCCTTCACGCTTCTATATATTAATATATATATATATATATATATATCAATATATATTGTATTGTATCAATGCGTATTTTTGTAAAAAAGATTATATTTGAAACGATACACATTTTTAAATTTAATTATTTCCTTTTAAAATAAAAGACAAAAAAGTTTTTTAAAAGAAAATCACTAAAAGAAAAAAGAAGTTAGAAAACAACCGTAATTTTTTTTCTACAACTTTATATAGTTTAAAAAAAAGAATAAAAAAGAGCAACCAGAAAAGTAGAAAAGATATTAAAAAATCAGCCACAGAAAAGAAAGAAAAAAGGTCAACAAAGACTGCCAAAAATAAAAGAAAGAAACCAACAAAAAGAAAGGTTGCGAAACAAAAAAAAAAAGTAAAATCGTAAAAAAAAAAAGCATTAGGAAATAACATCTCCCGCTTATTTTTCTGTACTTTCTTTATTTTAAAAAGAATAATCTACTTTTTTTTTTAACTTATTTTAAATAAAATGATCTATTTTTATTTTTAATAATATTTTAATTTCAAGTTTCAACATGACATATTTGAGATTCAAAATTAAATAATATTTTAATATATTTAATATAATTTTAATTTAAAATTATAAAATTTAAATTATTTTTATTTTTTTTAAATTTTATATCAAGTTAAGCAAGTCATTCATTTTAAAATTGAGGAAGTAATTTTTATGTATACATATTGATGCATATGTGTATCGAGAAGTTTCATATTTCATCATCACATCATCTTCGCCGTCAATCTCCGTCATCGACTGTCAACACAGTCAAACTCTTTGGCCAAGCTTGTAGCTGCCGGAGTTCGTTCCGATGAGAAATTCTCAATTTTCTCTAGAGAATATCTCCAGTTATCTTGCTAATCTCCAGTTATCTCTAGCAAGATCATTGATTTTGAAACCCTAGTGTTTTTTGTTGCTCCGACAAACTTTGCTCCTTCTTATCTTAATTACCGGTGAAATCAGTTTGGCGATTTGCCTATTGGGATTGACGACGAACTTCCCCGATCTCTTTCTGCGATGAAATTCTTCCGATCTTCTTCTCTGATAAAGATTCTTGTTTTTTTGGCAGATTCCTGTGTCAAAAATTTGGTGACCTGTATATCTTCAGCAATGTATTTCTGGATAGCTTCGACTGCCTTCAGGTACTGCCAAATCCAGTCTCTGCCGGCTTTCAAGCGTCTTTCTGGTGACATTATTTTGGCGATCAATTTCAGCAATAAATATTGTCGAAATCAAGCATCTATCTCCAAGCGCAAAGTCGTGAACAAAATCAAGTTTTCCTTGTTTCATTTTCCAATTTATCCCCTTTGTTGATTTTGGTTCTGCCTATTTAGTTCTTGATTAGCTATTGTCTATTGGGTCTTCGTTTATCTTTTTAGTTTCCCCTTTACTTCTTGATTTTACCTATGATTTTTTAGTTCTTTGGTTTCCTATTCAATTCTTGATTTAACCCCCGCCCCTCATTGTGTTGTTGATGTCAATTTTTTTACCGTTTTGTTGTCTATCTTCTCGGCTTTGTTTTTGTTCGGATTGTTGTTATCGACTTTATTGGCTCTTTACCTCTAGTCATACCTGATTTTTGTGTATTTACATAACTAAAATCTTGTTTCCAGCATTTTGCTTTTTGGATTTACAATTACATTAGGACTATTTCTTATTTTTGACTTCACTACATACTTATATCTAATTTGAATTTCTTGTTTCTAGTCATAACCTAGTCAGACTTTCAGTAGTGTTTCTATAAGCTTTTGAATTGAATCCCTTGGTTAATGATGATAGTCTACGGTTATGTCTTTAGTCGAAGGTGAAGGAGAAAGGTGGGAGTGGTAAGAGGGTTAAGGATTCTACTAGGTTGCATGGAGGGTCGTGTAATATAGGGTCTTTGACAGGGAAGCCCACAGAGCCAGTTAAGATTTTAAAAAGGGAAAGATTAATATAGCGTGTATCCAGGAGATCAAATAGGTAGGTACTAAGGCTTGAGACATGGATGGGTTTAAGTTGTGGTTCTCAGGAAGTTCAAAGAATAGAAACAGAGTAGGAATTTTAGTTGACGAAGACCTTAGGGAGCATGTAGTAAAGGTTAGAAGGATTAATGGTAGGATGGTGATGATTAAACTAGTCATTTGAAGGACACGCTTTGAACATCGTTAATGCGTACGCTTCTTAAGTAAAATTGGACAAGGAGGCCAAGAAGCTCTTTTAGGAAGAATTGGATAAGGTGGTGATCTGAATACTAGACACAGAGAGGATTTTTATTTGTAGGGATTTCAATAGCCATATTGGAGCAGTAACGGGTTGGGGTGCAAGGAGGCTGTGGTTTTAGAGATAGAAATAGTGGTGGAACCGCGCTTTGAATTTTGCTAAAGCCTTCAAGCTGGTGATAGCTAATTCTTGCTTTCCAAAGAAGGAAAATCACTTGGTTACCTTTCATAGCACAGTGGCTAAAATACAGATAAACTACTTACTCTTGTGGAAGGGAAATAAAGACCTTTGTATGGATTAGGTTATTCTGAGTGAGAACATCACTTCCAAAATAGGCTTTTGGTGATGGAACTAGAGATTCCACATGGTAGGAAGAAGAATCTTTTTGTTCGTCCAAGGATTAAATGGGTAGCTTAACCTATGCACTCTTTCAGGATTTTAGGGAGAAGTTGATAGAGTTAGGGGCTTCGAGGATTAGTGAGGATGCAAATAGCATATGGGATAAGACATGTATTTGTATTTGAGATACAACTAGAAAGATGCTTGGGGTGTATAGGGGAATGTTCGATGGTCATCGAGGGGATTAGTGGTGGAATTGACTAGTTCAAGGCAAAGTGAAATCTAAATAGATAGTCTATGTTAATTAGGTGGAATATAGGGAAAAGGAAGAAAATAGGACAAATAAGGAGATCTATAAAGCGGCTAGGACGACAGTTAAGCTAATGGTCACATAAGCTAAGACGACAACTATTAAAGGATTTTATGCGACGCTAAGGGAAAAAAGAAGGGATAAGGAATTTTATAGGCTTGTGAAGACAAAGGAGAGTAAGGCTCGAGACCTGGATCAAGTGAAGTGTATCAAGAATAAGGAAGACAATATATTGGTGGATGAGACGTTCTCAAGCAAAGATGGCAAGCCTACTTTCACAAACATTGAATGATGTAGGTGATAGAGCTATTGCTCTGGGGATTTGGATCACTCTGAGAGACATGAGGATTTTGGATATTATGGATATATTATGGTTAAGGAAGTGACATGAGCTATTAGTAAGATGAGTAGGGAAGAGCCACTGGATCGAATGAAATCCCGATGGAGTTTTGTAAGATCTCGGGTAGGGTAGGTATGGAGTAGTTGACTGAGTTGTTTAGTGTCATTTTTAAGATAGCTAAGATGCCCAAAGAATAGAAGTGGATATAATGTTACCATTGTACAAAAATAAGAGCAACATCTAGAATTATAATAATTATAAAGATATCAAGTTGTTAAGTCACACTATGAATGTTTGGGAGCGAGTATGGAGATGAGGGTAAGAAGGGGTGTATCCATATCTGAGAACCAGTTTACTTCCATGCTGGAGCGATCTACTGCAAAAGCTAGTGAGGAGACTAATATATCCATATCGAGAAACAAAAAGACTTACATATGGTGTTCATTAACATTAGAAAAGCCTACGACAAAGTTTTGAGAAAAGCCCTTTGGAGATGCCTGAAGGCTAGGGTTATACCGACTGGATTACATTGGAGTGATAAAGGACATGTATAATGAAGCTAAGACATGGGTTAAGATGGTAGAAAGAGACTTAGAACATTTCCACATACAAATAGAGTTGTACTAGGGATCAACTTTTAGTCCTTTCCTCTTTGTTGTGGTGATGGATGTATTAATGCGAGGTATCTAAGATGTTCCTTGGTGTTTGTAATTTGCAAATGACATAATATTAATCATCGAGATGCATACCGATATTAATGATAGGTTGGAGGTATGGATATAAACTTTGGAAGCTAAAAGGTTTAAATATTCCTTGGTGTTTGTAATTTGCAAATGACATAATATTAATCATCGAGATGCATACCGATATTAATGATAGGTTGGAGGTATGGATATAAACTTTGGAAGCTAAAAGGTTTAAGTTGAGCAGGATCAAAATGGAATATTTGGAGTGCAAATTCATAAGGTGTTGCATGATGAAAACGTGGATGTGCATCTGGATACATAGGCTCTCTCCAAGATCGATTGTTTCAAATATCTTGGATCTATTATCCAGGATAGTGGGGCCATATATGGTAATGTCACTCATCGTGTTGGTGCAGCGTGGAAGAGGTTGAGGCCATCCTCGAGAGTCTTGTGTGATAAAAGTTTATCGCCGAAACTCAAAGATAAGTTTTATAGAGTAGTAATTAGACCAATATTTCTATATGAGATGGAGTGTTGTTCAGTTAATAACTCCCATATTCGGAAGATGCATGTTGTAGAGATGATGATATTGAGGTGAATGTGTGGACATACTAGGTGTGCTAGAATCACGAATTAGGTTATTAGAGATAAGATAGGTGTGGCCTCCTTAGCGGACAAGATGAGGAAAACAAGATTGATATAGTTTGGACATGTGATGAGACGAGGTTCAGACGCCCAGTGAGGAGGTATGAGATATTAGATATCATAGGTACGAAGAGGGGTAGAGATAAGCCGAAGAAGTATTGGGTTGAGGTGATTAGATAGGACATAACACATATTCAGGTTACTGAGGACATGACCCTAATATGGGGATGTGGAGCACGTGTATTAGAGCAGAAGGTTAGTCGGGTAAGAGTGTTATCATGTACTGTAGTATGGTAGCTTAGGATTTAGTGGTAGATATCTATGATTATTGTTGTATATTGTGTTTCGACTATTGCACTATTTTGTGGTTGATTATTGTCTGTTTTTGGCGGATTAGTTGTCATATTTTCTTCATTACTTTTCATTTCTTTGTACCTGGATGTGCTACACTTGACCCGATTGTCTTTCAAAAATAGCATTTCTACCTCCTCAAGGTAGTGGTAAAGTCTGCGTATATTTTACCCTCCCCAGATCTCACTTGTGGGATTTTACTGATTATGTTGTTATTGTTGTTTTGATCTCTTTTTTTTAGTGATTTATCCCTTTTAAAAATATTTATTTTAATTATATTCATTTATAATATATTAAAAGTTAAAGGATATATGGGGCTTGCCCCACACTCTGTAACATGTAAAACACCCTGCCTCACATTAGTGCCTTTTAAAACATAGAACACAACAACGAATTTAGAAAACCTATTCAACACCATTTTAAGATTTTTATCTATGTCGGAGTTTCAGTCATATATGACTGAAATACAGGTTAAAATTGGTTAAAATTTCAACTGTGTACATTTGGTTTTTCTTTTTTTATGTTTGCTTTAGTCATGCATGACTAAAACACATGTTAAATTTGCTAAAGTTTCATTTAATGTGCATTTAAATTATTTTTTTTGCCAAAAAATAATTGTTTTGTTCTTTAAATTTTAAAATATATTCCAAATAAGCTCAAATTTAAAATATAAGTTCCATGTATCATATAGAACAAACCTCAATCATCAATTTATCAAGATAACAACATATTTAACAAACTCATCTAGCACCCTTTTAGTTTTTTCACATGCTTGCACTTAGGTTTACGTGATTGAAGTACATGTTAAAATTGATTAAAAATTCAATCGTATGTGTTTGTATGCATAAGCCGAAGCAGAAGAAGCGAAAAAATACCGTGTTCTTTTGCCTGAGATATTTGAGTAGTGGATATTCGTGAAAAAAATATAAAAAATTGTCCTAATTAAATGGGGCGACCAAAATATAAGGTGCCCTATGAAAATTTTACCATTTGCCCACGTACAACATTGTAGTATCAATATTTAAATTTTGATTCTACTGATAAAAGTTTTCCAACAATAAATTCTCAACTAGGATTACGTATCAAATTCTGATTAATTGTCATGATTACAAATTGATGGACAATCTTCCTTTGTCAAAATATCATCAAATATTGAGTCCCTAATGAATTGTTAGAATTCGACCATAAATTCTGATAAATAGAAAAATTTGCTTTGTCAAAATATCATAACAGATCACTAGAATTTGTGGTTAAATCATACCGTATCTCTAGAATTGTGGCTATAACTTTTGATAAATAATCAAAATTTATTATAACGTCGTGACGAATCTCGATAACTTGTTGTATAAATTTCATTAATAATTTTAAATTATTAGCTTTATCGTAAACCTTTAAAAAATAGATTCCCTTGTCTTTTTCAATAAAAACTTTTCAAACAAAACAAAATCCAATAATATTAATCTAAGTTTCTTCAATCAAACCAATTCAAGTTATTAAGGATAAATAATGTAAACTCAATGGGACATTATCCATTCAATTCCAATCATAAATAAGGCTCTTTCAATTTTCTATCGTAGATATAGATGAAAGAGAAAGAATGAGAAGGAGGAGGAGAAGTTTGGCCGAAGTATAAAATAGTTAAAGATTTTTAACAAGATCAACTCTTAAAGGAATTTGTACACAACATGACTACCCAAAAAAAAAAAAACAGCCCTACTTTTTAAAAATATCTAGTTTGAACTCTATAAATAATTTAATATTAAATTTAGCCCACAGATAAAACAATTTAACCCCTATGCACATATCAATAAATTTTTAGAAAAAATTCATAAGTAGCAAACTTAAACTCATAATTAGAAGTTTCATACCAATAGTTTCATAATTATCTGAACTAACTTGTACTTTATATTTTAGGTACTTTTCGTTGCTGAAGTACATATACAAACAGAATTTACTGCCTTTTTTTACCTCAATTCAGTTGAGTTAAATAAGAAATAAATATGTACTTAAATTATACAATGTATTTAAAGTTAAGGATTCCTTTTTTCATAAATGACTCTTATAAACATATTTGTCGTTATTTTTCAACAACTCAAATCAAATTTCAAATGCGATTTTACCGTATAATTTTCAACAACTCAAGTCAATCTCAAATCAACTGAAGATTCTTTTCCTTCATGAAATTTTAATTTTTCATCTCAGAGTGTATTTTGAATATTTCATCAAATTTCATTATTTGATCAAAGTTGATGTTGTTCGAACTTAGATAGTTATTATTTGATCGAACTCGATTTTGCTACATACTCAGTTAACAATATCAATTTTAATCTTTCTAAATGTAATTGTGTAGGAACTGAGTGAATTGAGTATATTTTGATATATTTAGAATTTTTGAGTTTATTTGTATATATCAAGTTTGTTTGCATTTTTTAATTGTGATGGTATATTTTGATTGTGTTCGTATATTTAGAGTTTTTTTTGTATATGTTGACTATAATTGTATCTGAGTTTATTTGTATGTTGTGAGTTTATTTATATATTTTAAATGCATTTGTGACTTTATGAGTGCAATTGTATATATTTGTGTGCATTTATATATTTGATATGATTTGACTGATTGAATATGATGTATTTGTTAATTCATATTTTTGATAACATTTTTGACGTGCTGGAGATTGACTGTGGAAAAATCCCTGTTCTTGTGAAACACTTTGGAAGATAGACATATGAACAAAATTATGAAGAATACATCACTGATACTATATTGTTGAGCACAAATGCATCATACAATCAACTACGCTCTTCTGGCATCTTATATTAATGTAGATTTGAGCTGCAAAAGTATTCAAATTGAATATTAAATAATATGTAGTGCAGGACAAATACGTATACATAATGACATGGATCTGAAGGTGTATATTTTGTAAAGAAGGAGATGAATTATATGCCTTAGTATGTAAGTGTTTTGGAGAAAAATGATTTCAACACATTTACAAGTTCATCATTATGTAATATTGAAAGTATGAATGTCTGTTACAATTCACGTCAAGGGGTAAATACATCTATCAACAGTGCATTAATCGTTTCTAATAATGAGAAAGCATTAGATGTATTTGAGATAGATACGACTCATGTGATTATCTCACACCCATATCATAAGCATATTGAGGTAGACCAGGTATACCTCTCGAAATTTTTTAAAGTCAGTCATGAAGGATTATACAATTAAAGAGAAGTTTCAAATACGATCTGAAAGGTCAAGTAAGACCTAGTAAGTACATTCTACATAAATTTTTTATTGTTTAATATTTGGTTAAATGTATTTGACTGTATTTAAATTTTTAGATGCAGTTATATATTATTGTGCAAATCTCATAATTGTGGCTTTTTATTCCATGCCTTTGCTATCATGGAATCTAGGATGTTTAGAGTTAGAGAGTTCAATCCAGAACATACATGTCGGTGAAAGACAAGGTTTATCCCAAGTTGCATGCAACAAGTATGTTGATAGGTGGTATGGTTAAATCAAAACTTAAAAACCATAAACAAAAATACAGTGCAACTGAAATAAAAAAATGACATAAAGAAAAGCTTGGGTATGAATTTAACATACAATTTATGTTGGCGGACTAAGAAAAGAGCAATAGATGAATTGAGGGGGAATCCATCAACATCATATGATAAATTACCATCATACTTACATATTTTGAACATTACTTATCCTGGTTCATATATAAGGATGAAGAAGAATGATGAAAATTAGTTCTTATATATATATTTATAACTCTTCATGCATTTATTAAAGGATTCTTGCATGGTAGATCTGTCATAGTTATTGATGGTAGTCATCTGAAAGGAATGTACACTAGAACATTTATAGCTGTCAGTACCATGGATGAAACGGGTAAGTTAAACTTGAAATTATACAAAAGTGTATATTTATGTTATACATATTCATCTATTTCAAAAAAAAAAAAAATAATATATATGTGCAAGCTGTGTTTGAAAATACATATACAACTAGCTATATGTATTTGTAACTGCGTTTTTCATAAAAAATATGTATGAGTAACTATATAACTACACTTGTATTTGTGTATTATACTTAATGAGTTTGGTATGTCATATACAATTTATTTGTATATTATACAAATGTGTTTGTATACCAAAATTTTTTTTTATGTATATGTAAATGTGGGATTTACGTAATTGTGCAAAATATATTTATATATGCAGGGCATATCTTTCCTTCAGCATATGGTGTGCTTGATTCATAAAATGATGCATCTTGAACCTGGTTCATTGAGAATCTAAAAATAGCATACGCTGAAAGAGAACACATGCGTGCTATTTCTGTTTGGAATGAAAACATCATACAAGCTGTTTGTCGGGTGTACAAAAATGTACCTCATTATGCATGCATTTGACATTTTTGGAAAAATGTAAAAAAAGATATAGAAATTCACATGATGCATTATTTGAGATCTTTTGTATAATGACAAAATCATATTCAAAGTCTGAATTTCACAAGTTAATGAAAAAGGTGGAGACAGTTGATCTTAGAGTGAAGAGTTACTTGGAATTGGCAGGTTATGAAAAGTGGGTTAGGTGATAAGTGGTGATTTTACTACTCATTCGCACTCATCATTTGCGCACCTTACCTTGTTTTGAATGAATAAGTGAGACATAATTGTGATTGAATGCACTAATATCTAAATTTTGAAGGCACAAAGGTAATGAGATGAAAAGATGTGGATTGAAGCTATAAAAGGAACAAAAAGAAGCAAAGAAGTACAGTCAAAGGAAGACCTGGAGAAGAACATGGCCTCAGTTATCGCGATCGCGGGCATCAACTGAGTCAAGCAGGTCAAAGTACCGTGATCGCGTGGTATTGCCTGCGGTCGTTGTACCACGATCGTGTTAAAGACACTGTGATAGCGGCCTAGCGGGATTTTAGCCCAAGGGCAAAGCTGTAAATGCACGAAGCTGTCCCAAATTTGCCCAACAAAAGAAGACTCAAACCCTAATCCAAGGGAGGATCCATCATCCCACAAACCTACCTCCCATCCTTGATATTTAAAAATCATTAACCTGGACTGTGTAGCTCTAACCGTCCTAAGGGCACCCACGGGCTATATGGGCTTAGCTCCCTTACTGAAAGGGCTCCAACGTATGTTAGTTGCACGAACTGGAGAAATACAAGAAAGGGATAGAGAATCCACAACCCCAACCATTCCAATATATATATATATATATATATATATATATATAAAGTGTGAGCTATGCACACGACCACCAAGGCCCCCATGCTGGCAAATGTGGTTTCTAGTATCGATCCTCCCGGGACTTCCACCTTTCACGACGAGCTATACAACCCCCTTTAAGCCCAAATTAAAACATGTAAACATAAACCATCCATTTAATCAAAGAGTCATCCATTTAGGCATTTACCGAATGGTATCGTCATACTAATTAATTATGCTTGTAAGCCAATTCCATTGTGCCAAACCAAATCAATTAGCCATAAGACTCCAAAGTTCTAATTTAAAATCAATCCATGGCAAACATGGCCTTTCAAAACCATTTTTATTCGTTTAACCATTAATGCAATGCAATAGTTTAGTAAAGCATGCAAAACCATGTAATGGTCCATATTTCAAAACCAATTATGCAAATAGGTTGAGGTTAATACCAATCCAAACCAAAAACTATAAATTTGGGGGAATCCACAACCCCTATTTCACTCACCATTCCCATGCACCTGATAAGGTCCAAATTCATCCATAAAGCATAAACAAATGCATGTAAACCATGACAATACCATTTAAACAATAATCAACTAAAACCCTCAACCCAGATTCTAAAAGAAACATTAAAACCATATAAATACCAAATCATAGCATTCCAAGAGAAAATACAAGTTTAGGAAAGAGATACATGCCTGAAAATAACAAAAGTTTGGAGAAGAAACCACTATTTGAGGCCTAGATGACCAACCCTTTGAAACCCTAGTTTTGTTCTTGATTTAGGAATTTGTAAGAGAAGAGAGTGTTTATGTTATGTTTAATGGGTGGAAATAGGGCTAACAGAATGATTTATGTCATGGGAATAGTGCATAAAAAGGGGAAAGACCGAATTACCCTTATTAAAAAATATCAAGAAAATAACTCCCAGTCGCAAGGTCGAGTAACGACTCGTGGTCACTGGTCACGAGTCGTCACCATGACTCGTAGTCTGGGCAGTGTCTAAGGGTCACTTTACTGGTTTGGTCATGAGTCCCACCCTACGACTCGTGGAGTCTAGTCGTTACCAAGACAACAACCTTGGGCCATCTCACTGTTAAGGTCACGAGTCCCTCACCACAACTCATGACATTACCTTACGACTTGTATGGTCCCAATCGTGACCATGACAAAAACTTAGAGAAATCTTACTGGTTTGACCATGATTAGCTCTATACTACTTAGTATGAGTCGTAGTACCCTGAGCAGTAAACACGATCACGATTATTGAGAAAAATGCAGAGTCTAAAACTTGGGTATTACATTACCCCCAAGGATCATTCGTCCCCAAATGAGGAGCTAAGGCACCCTTTCGCACGAATACAAGACAACAAGCAAGCACAAAACCATGAACAACACCCGAAAAATGATTAGAATAAGAGAAACGCATACCATACGCATGATCATCCAACCTAGAGAACAAAAATGGGTACTTGGCCTTCAAATCCTCTTCAGTTTCCCAAGTAGCTTTCTCCACCTTTGGATTCCTCCAAGGAACCTTCACCGAAGCCACATCCTTAGTACTTAATCGACGGACTTGTCTATCCAATATCTCCACCACCAGAACTTCCTCATAAGATAAGGAATAAGAAATACCAATATTCTCATAGGCACAAAAGAGAAGAAACACCTACACACTTCTTCAACATCAACATACGAAAAATCGGATGAATGGAATGGAGAAAGTGATGAAGAAGAACGTGTGAGCTGTGTTCTAGAGTCTGTTATACACACAACAGTTTATTACCAGGGGTATATATATATATTTGCGATTTTACCTTTCTGTTAAAACCTTTCTGGAAAAGGTTCACAAGCTCAGTGAGGAGTGAGGTCTTATACATGATTGTACTAAAAATTGGTTTATGCAGTGAAATTGGTTCCTTCACTTTATTTCTCTTCTTCCCTATTTATTACTCTTTCAGATCCACTTCCAGCCAGTTACACAGATCCTGGTTAGTGTAACAATTGGTACCAGACCCATCGATTCCTTTCGAACTCTTTGCTAGACTCAAAGATTTGGATGAAAAATGGAAGGAGGTAGAGGCACAGATAGTCTGAGCACCATATATAGTTATCAATGTCTTGATAAAATTATCTAATAGAAACTTCCCAAGAAGCCTATTGAAAGAAGGTAGGAAATCATCCTGAAATCTATTATGTGACACTAATCAACTTCCAGAATTTGGGTATTTACTATGAAACACATCAGAATACATTTTAGAGAGGACAACAGAATATAGATACAAACATGCTTTACCTGCTTTAACGTATTGATGAGATTAACTCTAGCAGTAAATTGGTAGTAGTAGTTAAGGACCCTGATACCATGTGTACTATCAGATTTTAGAATCAGATAATACCCAGAATAGAAGAGAGATCAACCATACACACATATAATATATTCACATATTACATAGAAACTGGAAAAATAAATGTAGAGATCGGTAGAATTCGATGGTTAAACGTGAACAAACTCAAATGAAACGACCACTTACAGCTGCACATACAAAATAAGGATGCATATAGGAAACTTCTAAGCCACATTTTCTACATGCTAAGTTGCCAAAAAAAAAAACTAGTAAGAAAATGAAATTCCATCAAAACTTTAATACATATAACACAAATTACGAATCCAAAATATTAGTTTATTGACACATGTTATAGTGAAGTTGTACTATGCATACGATGTTGATTTTGGCGCAGTTGGTATGAATAATAAAACCTCGTCTGCATAGTACAGTGTCTTTGGAAAAAGTTGCTTAACTTTGAAACTATTTGAACAAATAACATTTACATGGCACAATCAGAAGAACAAATGCCTTAACATGGGTCCAGATATAGAAGAACAAATAACTTAACAATTCTCTGTTCCCTATGTGAAGAAGAGATAATTTTTTTCTGTGTTGCTTCATTTATACTAGGTGTACTGAAATATGCATGTATCCTAGAAGTTTATAAATTCTGTTTCACTAATCATACCCTAGGAATCTCATAGAAGTTTCTAGTTTAATAGTCATATTTAATACCTATCACACACGCTGTGGAAATTAAATAAAAGTTGTCTGTTTATCTTCAGTACATTGATTGAAATGCTGGATGAGGTGTTTAACCAGTTATTTTGTTATCTTTGTTCTGCTTTTGTCACCTTGACAGTTCAACGGGTCCTTACAGTATCATGTCTTCAACATAAATTGTTATGTTTATATTTGTAGGACATGCAATGAAGATTCAACAAATTACTATACGTCATATATCATGAAGTAATAACTACTCAATGAGTAAAATCAAAAGAAAATGCAATTACATTATCACTAACTTGAAGATTCAAGGCCTTTGTTTCAATGACAAGTCAGTGGAGAACATATAAGAAGCGAACAAGTGGTAATCATTATTGAACAACTTTAAGATATGCATAGTCACGAATAGAGAAACTAATCAGATTGCTAAACATATGTTTAAGAATTTAAACTAGGACAACATCTGATGCAACTCCAACAAAATAAAAAGACAGAGAAAAGGAACCATCTCTCAAAATAAACTTAACGTCAGACAAATGAATTGTAACACACTCCTGTTTCCACAACATTTTTATATTTACTTATTCATTTACAACTTACTGTCGTGAAAATTAAGACAAAAGAGGGAAATTAATGCTAGAGAGCAATGAGAAAATATGATAAGAGTTTTATATAGTTACCAGTCATGGTATATGCCAATTAGGCCTCGATCATATATTACACCAAGAGTGTTCCTTTCATCTATAGTTGTCATAAAATTAATGATCCATGCCTTAGATGATTCTAGTGCTGCAGCAAAACTTCCTAGGTCAACATTCATATCTAGTACATTGCGACTAAGTTGCTCAAACTCTCCAAAAATATTGCCGCACTTGTGTCGGATCCTTCAAAAATACACTATTTTTGAAGGATCCGACAAGTATCTGTAGACATTTTTTGAAGAGTCCGAGCAACTTAGCATTATGATACCTCCTAGCCTTCCATGCTTTTTCCACAACTTGTTGTCCTCCTGGAATGATTCAACAGAGACTCCAGGAAAAGATCCACTTGCTATTCTTGGAGGAATAACATTAAGTCTCTCCAAAAATGGCTTGAGGTCTTCCCCAGAAACTTGATCTGAATTAGTTGTTTCAGGATATGGAGTTACACATGCCTCCATCTTTTTATACCTATAGCAATAGATTGGCTGAGTATTATGTAATCAGATGGAAACCAAAAACTTATCACCGAAGTTGTAGAGAACTCAAAATCCCCAGATCCCCTTTTAGTTTTCAAGAACTAATGCTATTCAGTACTTTTAATAAAGCAGTGTTGCACGCGTATTTCATAAGAGGCCATTTAGCACACACTTTGTTGTTTTCAACATATCATAATCACTAAAAGAAGGGAAGGGAGCTATTTTTGCATGGAACAACAAGTGCTTGTAGGTAAGTAACATGCTTGGCCACAGAAAATGAAAGACACAGGACACAACAACAAAATACAAGGATAAATATATTCCAAGAGAATTCAAGCTATTAGTTATTATCCCCTTTGATTACTAAACATATTTCAATGTAATCAATAACCTCTGCCACTCAAAATATTTAAGAGCAAAGACTTGAACTAAAGGATTGGCAAAAATAATAAGAGGCTTCCTCTATAACTTCTATTATACTTGCCAATTACAGCTTTGCGCATCCATTAAATAACACCACAAAGAAAAAGAAAATCCTCATTTATTTGGCAATTTGATAACTGAAATGTTCGTATGAAAAACATCATAAGGCGCATGGAACTTCTTTTTTGAATTCGCGTGGTCACATAGAGTTACACGAGAATCTAGTTCACTACAGTACTCATAGTTTACTCGTTTTCTCCATAAAGCTACAAAAATAGCATAAAACAGCATCTGAACTAACCCCACGAGACAAAAAACATCCAAAATAGCAAGAAAAAAAATACTAAATTAAACCCCTACACACTTAACAGCTTATGCCGAGAGAAAATTCCAAAATAGGAATTGAAAAAATTAGGTCGAAATCATCAATTAGAAGAATAGCCTAACCTTAAAATCCCCAAATTAAAGAAGAATACTCCAAAACAGCAAATGGGTTAGCTCCGAAACACCAAAAAACACTAACAGATTCCTGCTCGAAATTTCACTATGAGATTGATAGCTCTAAATGGATCAAAATTTCACTAAGAGGTCAAAATTTCCCTAACAGATTACTGTTCAGGGAAGATTGTTGTTTGCCATAAGATTAATTTCACTAAGAGCTTGAAATTTCACCTTCGAAATTTCACTATGAGATTTGAAAGCTTGTTGTTTAAGAAAATTTCACAATCGCACTCGGATCTTGTGTGTTTGAAATCGCAAGAGAAATAGAGCTTTATTACGAGCTGCGAAGAGCTTGTTTGTTTGAAACAGCAAGAGAAATTGGGGTTTTAGCTTAACCTTTTGTTCTATTGAGAAAGATAAAACATGTTTTGATGAAGTGAAAAAAAAAATTGGCGGACCATGTGTGAAAAATTACGGAGGGAATTACTAATTATCTATTACAACGGTTAATTTTTTCACTAAGTGTTACCATAGATGTTTTTATAGCAACAGTTCCAACATCATTGTTGTACATATACCTATTGCAATGGTTCATTTTCAATAGTGACGGTCATAGCGCTAAGTCGTAGCAATACAACTATTTATTTATGGCAACAGTTGGAAGCATTGCCATAGATAGTCTATAGCAACGCATTTGCAATCGTCGCCAAAAGTTTCGTTGCCATAGACCCAATTTCTGGTAGTGCAAGTAAGGTCCGGCATATCGGGGACTGAGCTTCCCCTTCTTCCCAAACCACATCACTCCCTTCATGGGAGATATCTTTAAGAATACCCAATCACCAACATCAAACTCTAACTCCCTACGTCTCATGTACGCATAGACTTTTGGAAGCTTTGGGTAGTTTTAAGCCTTTCCCTTATTACCTTCACCTTCTTCATAGCCCAATGAACCAAATCAGGACCAAACAACCCAGCCTTACTAACTTCAAACCACCCTATAGGAGAACGACATCTACTACTATACAAAGCCTTAAATAGAGCCATCCGAATGCTGGAATGATAGTTATTATACGCAAACTCTATGAGAGGCAAATGATCAACCCAACTACCACCGAAGTCAATAACATAAGCCCCTTAGCATATCCTCTAAGTTCTGAATGGTCCTCTCCGCTTGTCCATCTGTCTGAGGGTGGAAAGCGGTGCTAAGGTTCACCTTAGTCCCCAAACCTCTCTAAAAAGAATGCCAAAAGTATGATGAGAACTGCATACCTCAATCAGATATGATAGAAATAGCTACACCATGCAACTTGACGATCTCCTGAATAAAAAACATAGCATAGTTCTCTGCAGAAAAATTAGTCCTCACAGGCAAGAAATGAGTAAACTTGGTCATCCTATCCACGATGATCCAAATTGAATCAAACTAACTACGAGACTGCAGAAGATTGATAACAAAATCCATACTAATCACTTTTCATTTCCATACAGGTAACTCAATCTCTTAAGATAATACACCAGGCCTCAAGTGTTAGACCTTCACTTGGAGACAAAACATACACTTAGCTATGAAATTTTACACATCTCTCATGTTATTCCATCGAGAAATCTCCTTCAAGTCATGATACATCTTCGTTGAACCAAGATAAATGATATACCTCGACTTATGAGCCTCAGCCAAAATTCTTTTCTACAACCCATCGACAGCGGGAACACATAACCTACCTTGGTACCTCAAGATAGCATCACCACCAATCTTAAAAGCCAAGACTTTCTACTGACCCACCTCATCCTTAATTTGTATCAAGGTAGGATATACCGTCGGGTATTAGTCAAGCCAAAAGACATAACCAGAAACTCATATTGGATATATCGGGTACGAAAAATAGTCTTAGGGATATCCACCTCCCTAATATTCAGCTGATGATAACCTAACTGAAGATCAATCTTAGAGAAATATCTAGCACCCTGAAGCTGGTCAAACAGATCATCAATCCTAGTAAGAGGATACCTATTCCACTACAATAATTTTGGCCTAAGGCCACATTAAACCTGAGCCACACTTTACAAATGTGGCCTATACCATTAAACACCATGCTTTTAAAGCGTAACCTTAGTTTTTAACTTCTGGCCACATTACTTTTGGCAACGCTTTAAAAGCGTGGTCTTTAATGATATAGACCACACTTTAGAAATATTTTCAAATCATGATATAATTGACAACGCTTATTCACATATATGGCTACATTTTTAAGTGTAATATTATTGTAATTTAAAAGACAACATTTTTAAAATATGACCTAAAATTTTCATTAAAATTTTCTCTCCCTCCCAAATATTTCAATTTGCCTCCAACTTATAATTAGCCAAAAAAAACTGAGTATTTTAAAAATTTAAAACCCTACGCTATCATTTCATATAGAAAAAGGTGAAGGTGTTGGTGGAGTTTTGGGTGGTGGAGGTGGAGGTTATATTGGTAAGTTGAGTCAGGGATTGAGGACGATTAGGTATTATGGTGATGTAGTATGGTAGCAGGGAAGGGCGAGGAACCAGATGAGTCAATTTGGGTGCTCGTCGGAGAAACTAGCGGCGGAATTGCTATGGCTTGCTCAGAAGATGGTAGCTTGTGTTTGTGTTGATGAAGCTGTTTATATGTAGGCTTTGGCTTCGCATGTGGCTTGGCTTGCTCTTTCTGCTGAACCGCGGCTTCAGGGGTCTCTTGTTAAGGTTTCAGGTAGTTGTCTATCAAATATTCTTTCATTGAAATTTCTATTTTTCGTGTTCTTTTTATTGTATGTGCAGTTATGGATCTGTTTTGGATTAAAGAATAGTTGTCATTGTTGTATGTAGAGACTTGGAGCATATAAATGAAACTGAATTGACAAAATATGTACGGAGAACTCATTCTATATGAATTATGATCTTCTAGCGAATTAGTATGTCAAATTGTCTATACTCGTCTAAAGATCTGCCCATTGTATTTGCACGACAGTGGGTAAAATTACAGTGTATCATAGAAAATTTGATCAAGGTTCAAAAAGTTACTAAATTTTTACTAAAATAAAAATTAAATTTTATATATATATATATATCAATCATTCCACTTGATATTTCTGTGATCACTGTAGATGTACTGAATTCGGACATCCTTTTCGTTGTTTTATCAATTTTTGATTGGTTTTAGGAATTTATTGGTTCTTTTGAGTTTTGGAATTTTTGGGGTTTATGGGGTTTATGGTGTAGATGTTCACTGCCTAGTGATAGAGGATTCTGGGTAAGTAGCTTTTCTTTCTCATTTCTAGTTAGCCTGTTTAAGTTGGATGGTTTTTTACATTCCTATGTTTTGTGCTAGTGAGGAGATAATCATCCACCTTTCATGTTAGTGCACATATTTCTATTCTCAGGGATAAAACATACATCGTCACATTGTAGCTATCAGCATAATTAGCAGTCTAGTGCTTAAACTTATATCAGGTTAACATATACCTCAAAAGTTGCTATTCCTCTACTTTTCTTGCTACTTATAGCTGACTTGATTAGCTGAACACATTTTCGAAGATGATTTTTACTCTTCACATGTTTTGATATCATGAGTAGGTAAATTCATCTAATAATTTTGGTGGGACTGAGAACTGAATGTGAGATAATCGTTAACCGATGACTATTGAACTTTTTTATTAACTGAACTTGATATGAAAGTAGTTTCTCGCCTATTAATTTTGACAGCATTGGAGTCCAGTCAGGCAAGGCTGCTGGAATGAAGGTAGAAGCTGTGCCATCTTTCCATTCTGAATATAGATTGATATTCAATAGCTGATTCAAGCTTCGTTGACTCCTAGAGTTAGATCCAGAACTGTGGGATCTCCCACCATTTGTTGATTGTATGCTTCTTTCCAGTATGCTTACTTTATACTCTAGTCTTGCAAGTCCTGCTAGCATGATTCAACTTTTATTATTTAATGATTGCAGGGGTTGTCATGTGTTGCTGATTGAACCTGTTTCTTTCAGAGGTCTTTACAAAAATGGCCTACTTCATGATGTTGCAGGTTTTGGACAAGCCTCATGCCCTCCCTCCCCGATTCCTTCTTATTTTTTATATTAGACTCTCAGAACTCGTGCCATACTCCTTCAATCACATCACTATATCTTGTTATTAAACTTCTTATTGTTTAAGTAAAATTACTAACTAAAGATCATATCCAGATGTCGGTCCATCTACTCTACCCGATCAAATGCTTGGATTTTATTTTGGTTAGGCAAAACCTGAGGCATATGAGTTTATAAAGATTGTTCTTGGAATTGGTTAGGAAGAGGGCAACTACAATTCTAAGAGAAAGACGGTGAGTAAAGTTTACTGGTTTTCTATAGCAGAATAAAAAGTTCCAGTAATCTTCTTCAGTCATTTTAATTCTTCATGAATAATATTACTTGTAATTAGAATTTCTCTATTTGCATAGTCTAATTCCTAGAGTCTAGACATGTTACCATCAGTTTAAGATTTTCTTTAATGATTTTAGCTGTAAGTTAAAAGTAAGATTTTCCTTCATATCTAGTTACATCCTGTTTTGACCGTCATTGGTGTTCCTCAGTGTACTTAGAAGCTATTTAAATAACTTGTTCTGTCTAAAAAAAAACTTTGCACTTTAATCTATTCTCCTATTCTCTCCAGAAAACTTAAAGTAATTCACATTTTATCTATAATTCTTCTTTGTGCTGGATGTAACAATAGGATTGATGTTGTGTTTCAAATAATTCATTATTTTGTAGTGAGTGATACAACTCTGAAACCAGTTGTATATTGATATGCATGAGTAATGTGTTTTTCCTGTGGCAGCTTCATTGGTCTTGGTTGTGTTCATATAGATTCAAATTGAAAATCAAGCTCATTGCTAATCCATTATTTTTACCTCTTTGGTTAAGGTACAACAAAATGGAGACATGCATAACACCTAACAATGGCAACAGTGAGATTCTGCAGAGACTATTTCTTCTACAGAATGCATTTACTGCTGCTTTGGAGTCACTACAACATTTTTGTCTTTTGACCGCACTAAATGTGAGCAGTGGTAAAACTTGCCCTGTGGCTTTACTGGAAAATCTCAGGGAATGACATTGTTCACGCCTATGCAAAGGTATGTTTTTATTATCCTTTACCATCTAGCTTCCATGTCTTCTTCTGATGATCGATTTGCCTAAATTGTCGATGTATTTATCTGGATCGCTATTTCGATGTGGTTACTAATGTAGTCGGGTTGTTATTGTGTTCACCTCTTTTCTTGCTCAAAACTAAATCTAAAGTCTAGTGAAGCCATGTAGGGCTATTTCGATTCACTAGCATTGTTGTTGTTGTGTTAATCTCTTTTCTTGCTCAAAACTAAATCTAAAGTCTAGTGAAGCCGTGAGTGGCCTATTTCGATTCACTAGCACCTTGTTGTTCATCTTGTTGCTCTTGTGTTGGCTTGAATCGCCTGATACACACTTAATTTTGTATCAATATGTTATTAATTTGTTGAACTTAATTTGATAGTTGTAGTAAGTTAGCAAAAACATCTAGATGCTCTATCTTTGTTGTTTGTCTTTCCCTTAAGTATCCTAAAATCCATTCATGCTGTGTAACCATAATTGATCCCGCAAAACCACTTTCTTAATAAGAGTAAAACTTAATGGCCACTGTTAAGTAAACAACCTTCTAACCTTATCACCTTAGCCTTAACGGCCACCGTTTAAAGCCTAATCTATACATAAAACTTAGCAGACACTGTTTAATAAACAACCTTATAACCTTAACGGCCACCGTTTAACCTTATAACCTTATATTAGGAAACAACCTTATAACCTTAACGGCCACCATTTAACCTTATAACCTTTTATTAGGAAACAAACTTATAACCTTAACGGCCACCGTTTAACCTTATAACCTTTTATTAGGAAACAACCTTATAACCTTATAACCTTAACGGCCATCGTTAAGTAAACAACCTTATAACCTTAGCCTTAATGGCCATCGTTTAAAGCCTAATCTATACATAAAATTTAATGGCCACCATTTAATAAACAACCTTATAACTTTAACGGCCACTGTTTAACCTTATAATCTTATATTAGGAAACAACCTTATAACCTTATAACCTTAGCCTTAACAGCCACCGTTTAAAGCCTAATCTATACATAAAATTTAGCGGCCACCGTTTAATAAACAACCTTATAACTTTAACGGCCACCGTTTAACCTTATAACCTTATATTAGGAAACAACCTTATAACCTTATAACCTTAGCCTTAATGGCCAACATTTAAAGCCTAATCTATACATTAAACTTAATGGACATCGTTTAATAAACAACCTTATAACCTTAACGACCACCGGTTAACCTTAAAACCTTATATTAGGTAACAGCCTTATAACCTTATAACCTTAACGACCACCATTTAGTAAACAACCTTATAACTTTAACGGCCACTGATTAGCCTTATAACCTTATATTAGGAAACAACCTTATAACCTTAGCCTTAACGACCACTGTTTAAAGCCTAATCTATACATAAAACTTAACGAACATCGTTTAATAAACAACCTTATAACCTTAACGGCCACCGGTTAACCTTAAAACCTTATATTAGGAAACAACCTTATAACCTTAACGACCACCGTTTAACCTTATAACCTTATATTACAAAACAACCTTATAACCTTAACGGCCACCGCTAAGTATACAACGTTATAACCTTAGCCTTAACGGCCACCGTTTAAAGCCTAATCTATACGTAAAACTTAATGGCCACTGTTTAAAGCCTAATCTATACATAAAACTTGGTTCTAGCTTATGCACTACTACTAAAAAAATTAACTGTCACCTGTCTGTAATTCCCTTGTTTCTGAAACTAAAGATGCTTCAGGTTCTTTCTCTTTTTCATCTAATAGTGACTATATTTGTGTTGTATCATCGTATAGTCTGGGTATATAAAGTCATAAAACATGTTTCAAGTTGTGACTTAAAGAGGTAATTGTATTATTTATAATGTTTGTTGCCTACTTGACTTTTCCAAGATCACGCTAAAAGAATAAAAGTAAAGGTATGAGATCAAAGGTTTGTTATACTTCTTTGTTTATTGCCACCTTTTTTCTAAATTTGTCATCATGAAAATAGGACGCGATGAAAATTGAAAATTAATTTAATTATCTATTAGGCAACACAAAGTTTCTGACGATTAAAGTTGTCCATAGGCCATTGTCATTTGCATGCTTTATTCTTTACCTGCTACATACTTTTATTTCTCCTCTTATTCTTCTGTATGCGTAAAAGGACTTCTTGTTGTCAGTTCAATCAGTTGAACAAACACTTTCATGGATAATGCCATTTGAAATATCCACTTTCTATTTCACCCACTGATGTAAGAAACTGTAAGAACACGACATATGTAAAATAATAAACCTTCATTCTGGATATTTTCATAACTAATAGTGTTTCGTGTTCCACTTGTTTTCAGCTGCAGCTGAGTAAGACATATATAACAAGCACCTGCAATGGGTTCTATAGATTGGCTTAAGAATGTAATCAGTATGAGAAAGGCAAAGGTTGGCTTAAAAATTTCAGGTAGACTCTTAACTCAAGTAAGCAGCTATCCTGGGATTAGTTATCTATCCCTCATACCAAATGCCTCCTAAGTGGTACACAAGCTTGTAAGAACTTCTCAATTATATTAACTCATGTTTGTTGTAGGTGTATATCATCAATTCATTTAGTTCCATATCAATTTCTTTGAAAGAGCAGTTAACTCAAATAATTTCACCGGTGAGATCCCACCAATTCTTGGCAATCTGTCAAAACTCTACTGGCTTGATCTAGCAGATAATGTTAACAGGATCGATTCCCATTTCAACCTTCTGAAGAAAGCAGAACACTTGTGAGTAAACTTTATCTATTCGTATTACGTGCTGTCCTTTTCAACTGATAGGAAATCAAAAGAATGTTGTATTACAGGATTGAAAAAAACTTTGGATTCACATACTTCCTCATATCAAGATTGAATAAATTTTCGTATATTTGTGAGCATTATTTTACTTTGTTTGTTTCATTTTGTATGTGTAGGATCAATGTGGGGCATCAAATTTGAATGGTGGGGCCACAATTCAACTTGACCGAGATTGAAGTGAATAATGAATTTTTGAAATATTTTGATATACGTTTATATACATTTGGTTTTGTGTGGAACTTGATACAATTTTTTTATTATGTTGCTTTCTTATTAGTATGTAAATGACATATTTTTTTGAAATCAAATCCATGCACTTCAATTATTTATTAGGTTATTAGTGCATGCGTGAGATTATATATAAATATGTATGTTTATGTAATGTGCTTAGTGATACATATATTTCGATCAAAATAATTATTTTTCAATTAGAAATTACGTACGAACATTTGATATGTCTAATGCCATTTCAGTGTAGTTTGAAATGTCAAATTTTAGGAAATATTGTTACACTTCAAAAGTGTGGCTAAAACATGCTTACACTTTACAAGTGTTGTCATAGAGGATGTATAAAAGGCTACGTTTTTGAGGTGTGGCTAGTAATAAAGAAAAGGCAACATTTTTTACGTGTTGTTATAGAGGTGTTACAAAAGGCTATGGTTGTGAAGCATGCCCAATAATGAACCAAAGCCAACATTTTTTAAGTGTTACTATAGAGGTACTACAAAAGGCTACACTTGTGAAGCGTGACCATAGCAAAACAAAGGCAACACTTGTAAGTGTAGCGTTATTAAATAAAAGTGTTGCCAATGACAAGCTATAAAGCATGGCCTTTATACCTTAATGGCCACGCTTTTTAAATGTAGCTGATATGGCAACACTTGAAAAGTGTGGCCTTTGAGCAAAGGTTATGCCTTTTTAGGCCACCCCCCAAAAGTGTTGTCCTTTGATCAAAGGCCACACTTTCTGCTATTTTAGGACACACTTGACAAGAGTAGCCTGAGGCCAAAAATATTGTAGTGTTCTTTACAGTCACCTTATTCAATTGGTGGTAGTCTATGCATATACGAAGTGACCCATCCGTATTACGTATGAATAGAACAAGATAACCCCAGAGAGTCACACTAGGGCGGATAAAACCCTAATTAAGAAAATCTTTAAACTGCTCCTTAAGTTCTTTCAACTCAGTAGGAGCCATTCTATATGGAGGAATAGAGATAGGATGAGTATTTGGTAAAAGGTCAATTCCAAAATCAATTTCCCTATTGGGAGGAATACCAGGAAGGTCACTAGGAAAGATCTCAGGAAATTCATTAACCACGAGAACAGATTGCAACGAAGGACCCTCTGAGTTAGAATATTTAACCTAGACCAAATGATAAAGACACCCCTTGGAAATTAATTTTTGGGCTCTAAGATAAGATATGAACCTCCTCTTAGGCACTAAGGAACTCCCTTTCCATTTTATAACCAGCTCCTTAGGATATTTCAAAAGAACCTTACGGGTCTGACAATCTAAAGAGGCATAGCACAAATGGAGCCAATCCATCCCCAAGATAACATCAAAATTTAGCATATATAACTCTATCAAATCCACCAAGGTCTCCCTACCACAGATCGATACCACACAACCCCTATAAACTCTTCTAGCAACCATGAAATCACCCACCAGGGTAGACACTGAAGAGGGGTCTGAAATACACTCAGAACCAAAATCAAAATAAATAGCCACATAAGGGGTTACATAAGAAAGAGTAGAACTTGGATCAAGAAAACAATACACATCACGAGAAAAAAGTTGTAATGTACAAGTGACAACATTAGGAGAGACTCAAATTCCTGATGGGTGGTAAGAGCATACAGATGATTCGAACCAGAACCGATACTTGAAGTAGATACTTTTGGTCTAGGAGCTGAAGAAGTAGCAACATGGACCTTATTAGCTCCAGAAGTAACCCCTAAAGGACAACCCCGCTGTATACGACCAAGATGACCACACTTAAGGTACTTATTTCTTCCCTTATCACACACTCCATAATGTAATTGCCCATAAAAATGATAAGAAGGATATGATGGGGTCGACTTAGCTCCACTAGCTTAAGACTGGGCACCTTGTGCCCTAGAACACTATTAGTTTGAAAGCGATGATCACCAGACGACTTAGGATATAGAGCATTAGTCGTGGAAGAAGAACCAAAATTTCCCCACTTCTTCTTAGACCACTGCCTGCTATTCCTACTACTATTCTGATGTCCTCCTCCTTGTTCAAAATACCTGAATTTCTTACTGTACCTTTCCCCTATTCTAGCTTACTACTTCTTTTCCTCCTCAACCTATTGCATATACACCACAATCCTAGAGATAGCCATATCCTTGTTCAACAAGGCAACCTTACATTCCAAAACTAAATCATAGGACAAGCCCGAAGTGAACTTTCTCATCCTCGCCCTCATAGAAGAAACTAGCTCTGGAGCATAATGAGCTAACTGATGAAACATCAAGGCATATTCTTTCATAGTTATTCTGCCTTGTTTCAAATTCATGAACTCCTCAATCTTTCCTTCCTCAACTCCTGAGGAAAGATGCGGTCCAAAAAAGCACTAGAAAAGTCATCCTACATAGCTGGCCTAACATTATCTCCCCTCATCTGCTCTAACTCCTCCTACCACTGATATGCCACATCCATCAACTGGTATACGACAAATTCAACACCTTCAGAGTTGGAAGCAAGCATAACTCTGAAGATCTTTTCTATCTCTTCAGTGAAATTTTGAGGATCCTTCTCAACCTTTGAATCGGTGAAAGTCAAAGGGATCAACCTCATAAACTGGACAACTCTAGTGACCTAAGAAGATGAAGCAATAGAAGCAACACACTCAGTTTGAGAGGCCACCAACTGGGTAAGCAAATGGATGGACAAGAGAAACTCAACATTAGACACATTTGCCTGAGGCGTCCGTGGAGGGCTTGAGGAAATCGGTGGAACTCCACTAGGGAAATCAGGAGCTGGACCCATGGACCAGATCTAAAATCCATAAGCAGGGTGATTTGCATCCACATTGTCCCCAAGCGGGACTGAAGAGTTTGTGCGAGCATCAGATTTTCTGGGAGGCATGATCTTAAATACGAATAAATGGAAATTAGAAGAGATTCAAGGCCTTAGACTCTATAGCCAAAAATAGAAGAACAAGAACAGAAAATATTCCTAAATGTATTGTAGCCTCTCCCTTATAAATATAGTGTGCTATACACCCATAAATGAGACTCTATTTGATACGACTTTGTTGACACCTTATTGACCATGAACCTAGTCTCTAATACCAATTTTTCACGACCCAAACTAGGTCCTGGCTGTGACGGGCATTTGAAGTCCTCCATGGACCAGAGACCACCCATTTTTGCCTAGCGAACAAAACACAAAACACTAATAGTGGATGAATTCTAAACATATAACAAGATAGTTAAAGATAGGTTCAAGAAGTCTAAGAAACATCAACAACCAATACCCAGCCCATAGTAATCCACAAAGCCTCTATGACAAAACCAAATCCAACCAATGTCAGGATATGACCACGACAATAGCCAAAACAAGTTCAAAGAAAAGTCTATGATAAAAGATAAACCAATAAAAAATGACCTTTAAAAAGAAAGAGGCTCGCCACTTCAAGCTGACTGCTAATAATCCAAAAATCCTATCACTGCGCAGGAAAAGAAAAAGTGTCTCTGGTTCCTGCATCTTATGGGGATACAACGTTCAGAGACGGTTAATGGGTTGAGCGCTAGTATGTAACTTAGGGAAGGGATAAAATAATGCCATGATCAATAACAACAACAACAACGTACCTAGTGTATTCCCATATAGTGGGGTCTAGGGAGGGTAGAGTGTACGCAGACCATACCACTACCTCAGGTGAAGTAGAGAGGCTATTTCCGATAGACCCCCGACTTAGAACCGATAATAGTATAACAAACACAAAAAATAAGTGCAAAATAAACTAACACCACTAGCAAAAATATAATATTACCACCACAAGATAAAAATAAGAACTATATAACCTAAATCATAGACATCACACAGCACCACGCATAAAAAACCATAGACACAAAAGAAAGCTCCCTTATTATTACCGACGCACTACCACCCCCTAACCTTCTACCCTACTACGCATCCTTCATACTTTTCTATCAAGGGTCATGTCCTCCGTAAGTTGTAACTGCTCCATATCATGCCTAATTACCTCTCCCCAATATTTCTTCAGTCTACCTCTACCCAACCTAAAACCATCCATAGCTAGTGTCTCACACCTCCGTACAAGAGCATCCGAGTCCCTCCTCATCACGTGCCCGAACCAACGTAACCTTACTTCTCGCATCTTATCCTCCACCGACATAACTCCTACTTTTTCCCAAATAATCTTATTCCTCATTCTATATTTCCTGGTATGTCCATACATCCATCGCAACATTCATATCTCTCCCACCTTCAACTTTTGGATGTGGGAGTTCTTAACTGGTGAACATTTCGCTCTATATAACATAGCTGGCTGGACTGCCACTCTGTATAACTTACCTTTAAACTTTGGGAGCACCTTTGTATCACATAAGACTCTCAAAGCCAGCCTCCATTTCAACCACTATGCCCCAATACGATGTGTGAAATCCTCGTTAATCTTGCCATTGCCCTGAATCATAGACCCAGATACTTGAAACTCTCCCTCTTCTGAATGACCTGCGAGTCCAGTTTCACCACCACTTTATCCTCCTACGAAACCTCACTAAACTTACACTCCAGGTACTCCATCTTGGTTCTGCTCAACCAAAATCCTTTAGAATCAAGCATATGTCTCCAAATCTCCAACTTATCATTAACTCCTCCCCGAGTCTCATCAATCAGTACCACATCATCCGCAAATAACATACACCAAGGTACTTCTCCTTGAATATGTCGCGTCAAAACATCCATCACCAAGGCAAATAAAAATGGGCTAAGAGTTGATCCCTGGTGCAACCCTATCAGAACTAGAAAGTGCTTAGAATCCCTACCTACCATCCTTACATGAGTCTTCGCCCCATCATATATGTCTTGGATTGACCTAGTGTACGCCACGGGCACCCCTCTAGCCTCCAAGCACCTCCACAGAATCTATTGAACCCAATTATATACATATAAATATACATAAATAGAATATGCCAGGGTAAAAAATAAGTCTTTATATAAACTTCATAACATCAGCCTAGGATTTATAGCTCAACTATCATTAGAAGGCATCCACGCACTATATGGTCTTAACTCTCTCCACTAAAAGGGCCCAGTGCGTGTACCTGCATGAACTAGTGAATAATCATATATACATATGTACTATGGGGGACTCTAACCTCCAGGTCATATATCACGGGTGACTTAAGCACGCAGTCATTTAACATGGGGGACTCAAACCACCCGATCATAAGCAAGGGGACTTGAACCCCAAGCCATTTAGACCCTTGCGTCGACAAACACGATTTCTAGTATTGGTCCATCAGGACCTCTACTTTCACAACCTAACTATACAACCCTATTTCAGCGCAGTTAAAACATTTTTCACATATTCCTATTAATTGAACAACAATATTCCTTAAGGCATACACTATTGGTATCGTCATACCAACTACACTTGCAAGGTAACATCATCATGCTTGTACAATTCCATTCACTTGGGGAAAACAACCCCTTTTTTTATCAAACCAATGTAGGGGAATGCCACGACCCTCTTTTTTCATTAAATCAAACCACTCTATTTTTATAACCTCTTTATATCATGCAATAGTTCCCAAAAATAGTTCAACGCAAATATATTCATATTCAAAACCAATTTTACAATATTAGGTTGGGATCATTCAATTATCTACATTCACAAAATTGGAGGAAACCATGACCCCCTAGTTTATACACCATGCCCATGAACCCCACATGTTCAAAACTATCAATTCAAATCATACATGATTCATAAAAACCATGGAAAAAATAATTAATTCAATAACCCTCAACCCACATTTAAAATCATCAATTAAATCATATAGGTATAATTATAAACTTATGCTTTTGATAAAATAAGACTTGGGGAAGAGTAACATGCCCAAAAATACAAAGAATTATGGAGATAAATCAGCCCTTAAGCCCTCAGAAGACCAAATTATTGAAATCCTAGCCTTGTCTTTGAATAGGGAATTTGAGAGAGTAAAAAGAGTGTTTGATATGTTAAAATGTTGAAAATAATGCCTCTTTGGTGTTTTATGTACGTGGGGTCTAGGTGAGGAAGCAGGGAAATGTCTAAAGTTCCCTTAATAAAGTGACTAAAATCTATTACCCAGTCGTTACAGGTGACCTACTCGTAGGGTCACCCTACGACTCGTGACATTTAGTCATAGGCTGGACAACATCCATAGGCAGCAACACTAGTCTGAATACGAGTCGTGCTCTATGAACTAGTATTCAGACCTTATGACTCATGAGGTAAAGTTGTAGACAAGACAGAAACATTGGCCATCTTTACTGGTTAGGCTATGAGAACCACTATATGACTCGTAATAAGTGTCGATGACTCACTGGGTGCCAATCGTGACCAACACAGAGACTTATCCAAACACACTGGTTGGGCTATAATTTAGAGTTCTACGACTCTTAATGACTCCCTAGACTCGTAGGGAGAGCCATAGTCTGGGCAGTGAGTGCAAAAACTCAAGAATTCCAAGGAGAAAATAAGCTGAGGTGTTACATCCAACTTATAGGCAACCTTTTCTACTTTTCTCAATATCAAATATAGACCAATATAACAGGGTCTAAGCTTCCCCTTCTTCCCAAACCTCATCACTCCCATCATAGGAGAAACTTTTAAAAACACCTAATCACCTACATGGAAATCCAACTCTCTTTGCCTCACATCCACATAAGACTTTTGGTGACTTTGCATAGTCTTAAGTCTCTATGACTTTGCCTCACCTTCTCCATGGCTTGGTGAACAAGGTCAGGACCAACCAACCTAGTTTAACCAACCTTAAACTACCTAATAGGAGACCTACACCTCATATCATAAAAAGCCTCAAATGGAGTCATCCCAATACTAGAGTGACAACTATTATTATACACGACCTCAATTAGAGGTAAGTGATAACCCAACTCTCTCCAAAATCAATCACACAGGCCCTTAGCATATCCTCTAATGTCTGAATAGTCCGCTTTGCTTGTCCATCTATTTAAAGGTGGAAAGTGATGCTAAGGTTTACCCTAATCCCCAAACGTTTTTGAAATAAGCGCCTAAAGCGAGAAAAAAATTGTGTACCTTGATCTAAAATTATGGACATCGATGCTCCATGCAGTTTGACTATCTCCTTATTGAATAACTTAGCATAATCCTCTCCAGAGTAAATACTCCTCACAGTTAAGAAGTGAGCGAGTTGGTCATCTTATCCATAATGACCCAAATTGAATTATACTGATTATGAGATCGTGGAAGACCCATAACAAAGTCCATATTGATCATCTCCCACTTTCACATAGGAAAATCTATCTCTTAAGATATGTCACCATGCCTCAAGTGCTCAACCTTCACTTGCTGATAAACCATGGACTTAGCTATGAAGTTAGCCAGACCTTTCTTCCTATTATTCCACCAGTAGTTCTCTTTCAAATCATGATACATCTTTGTTGAAACTGGATGAATTATATACCTTGAATCATGAGCCTCAGTCAAAATCCTCTCTCCCAACTTATCAACATCAGGAACACACAACCTATGTTGATACCTCAGAATACCATCACCATCAATCTCAAAGGCCATAACCTTTTGCTAACCTACATCATCCTTAATCTACATAATAATAAGATCCAAAGCTTGTTTCTCCTACACCTCAGCACTAAAAGATGATTTAACCACTTCTTGCACAGTTACCCCTCTATCCTCAGAGTCCAAAAGATAAATTACTAAGTTAGCTAGCCGGTGAATATCCTTTATCAATCCTCACTTCTACTAATCCATATGAGATAAAATTCCTCTGGACAACTTGCTAAGAGCATCAGCAACCATATTTGCTTTACCTGAATGGTAGTGAAGACTTATATCACAGTCCTTTAGCAACTTAAGCCATCTCCTCTACTAAAGATTCAACTCTTTCTGAGTTAACACATACTGCAAGCTCATATGATCTGAATAGATGTCAATATGCACCCCATACAAATAATGGCGCCAAATCTTCAAAGCAAAAACCACAACTGCTAACTCCAAATCATAAGTCAGATAATTTCTTTCATAAACCATAAGCTGCCTAGAGGCATAGGCCGCGACTTTGCCATATTGTATCAAGACACAAACTAGTACCACATGGGACGTATCACAATACACCAAAAATCCATCAGTACCCTCTAGCAAGGTCAAAACTGGAAAAGATGTCAACCTATCCTTCAACCTCTCAAAGCTACTCTCAAAAGCATTAGACCCCAAGAACTTTACCTTTTTTTGAGTCAATCTAGTCAACGGAGCAGCAATAGAAGAGAAACTCTCTACAAACCTCCACAACACTTAGTTCTAAAAGCTGTACTTTTACTCTTTCTATTAGGAGGTTCTTTTAACCGACATACACTATGTGAGCTATCATTGTGTCCAACATCTTGTCCCCCATAGGGAAAAGCTCACATTGGGGAGAGCCGTCCTACCCTTTCCATCAGAATAGGAGCTAATCTAAAGTGATCACTATCTGTAACTTTATCTATATTGGGAATAAGATGAACCTAGATTGGCTCATAGTTCTGGGGAATGTGGACTTAGATGCATACAAATCGGTGCTAAATACTACTCCTATATAACTTATATGCTCTCTCTTTAAGAAATCCATCTTAAAATAGCACAAGGGTTTATTATGAAAAACTAGTTATGCTTCTCTTTGCTTTAAACTGTAATCAAAATAACAAATGTGGATTCCATATCTTATCTTAGGATCAAAACATCAATCTTTATTTAAAGCTTAGTATAAAACCATCAAAGAAACTTAAGATCATAGTCTTCTTGAAATCTCAAACTCATTCTTGGTATAAACTTATCAAATAAAACTTAAGAGCATGATCTTGTTGAAATCGCACTTATACTTAGGGCTTAAAACACATGCTTTAAACTCAAGGCAATTCACAACAAAACTTTATGCTCAATATAAATCTTAAAATACTCAACAATATTAAGTCAAGATAGTGAAATATCATTCATAATATAAATTTCATAAATTAAAACATAAATATAAGTACTTCTTCATATACTTAAAGCTTTAAATATCATGAAAATCACATGCTTCAAGAACATAGAAACTTGGGTATGAACCCTACTTCAAAACAAGTAAATAGAATCTTAAAATCATATAATTTAGGAACAAGGGTGAAAGGACACCTTTGTTCATAACCCCACATACCTTAATTGGTTTGAACTGAAATTAAAGCTTAACTTGGAAGCCTTGGGAATGTTCTTGAATGCTTTCCTTGAACTTCTTGGATTAGAGAACACAAATTCTTGCTTATCTTAAAGAAGGAGTAATGGAGTTCTTAAGGGGAGGTTAGGGTTTTCTTGGAGAGAAAAAGTGAATAATAGGGCAAGTAATGCTCCTTTGGGACATTAATTCTGTGTTTTGGACAGTTTTGGGTGAGGAAAAATGACCCAATTACCCTTAAATACGTGGAAACAAAAGCTGGAAAATAAGGGAACATGCGCCGTGGGCTCTAGAGTACCACAATGGAGCGTGTACCGCAGGCTCTGGACGCCAAAATTAAGCATGTGCCACATGCTATATCGTGGGCTGCTACTATTTTGGAATTCCAAACATGCCCTTACTTTAGTTCGAAAATTCCAAAACTTACTCAAGACATACCTTTGACACCCCCGATCCTGAATCAACTTTAAAATCAATGTTATAAGGCCGGGAAGGTTGAAAATAAAATCATTGAAGTTTAGGAGCTTTAGAAATGACTAAGTCCTAACACTTAGTGAAATATTCCAAGGCTTGGACCCCTCTAACATGTAATAGTGAGCTGAATTGGGCTAGGATCTTACGGGGTCTTGCAGGGAACCTCAGAACTGTGATATTTAACCCAAACCAATGATACATACATCCCTTAGAAATTAGATTTCGAGATCTAAGACAAGAAATGAACCTCCTTTTAGTCACTGAGGTACTTCCCTTCCATTCCATTATCGTTTTATTAAAAAATTGGAAGTAGACCTTACGGATCCTACAATCTAGAGAAACCTAGAATGAGTGAAGCCAATCCATCCCCAAAATAATATCAAAATCCACTCTATCAATTCCACCAAAGTCTCCCTATGAAAGATGGGCACTACACAACCCCTATAGACTTTTCTAGCCATGATAGAATGACCCACTACCTTAGACACAGAGAAAGGCTTAAAAATGATTTCAAGACCAAAACCAAAATACACAACTATATAAAGGGTCACATAAGAAAGGGTAGACCCCAGATCAAAGAAATAATACACATCTCGAGAGAAAAGCCTTAACGTACCAGTGAAATCATTAGGAGATGCCTCAGATTCCCGATGGTTGGAAAGGGCATAAAGATGATTCCCTTCAGTGCTGGAACCAAAAGTAGCACCCTTTAGTGCAGAAGCTAAATATGTGGCGACCAAACTTTATTAACCCTAGTGGCTGCCTTAGCCACAGAGAAATCCCATTGTATGTGACCAAGCTGACCACAATTAAAGCATCGTTTTCTCTTCTCATTATAATAACCCTAGTAAAGTTGATCGCAAAAATCTACAAGGAGGATATGGAGGGGATAACTGAGCTCCACTAGCCTGAGACTAGGCACCCTGTGCCTTAGGACCACTACTAGTCTAAAATCGACGATCACCGGACCACTTAGGATAAGGAGAACTAGTCAAAAAATACGAACCAAAGTTTTCCCAAGTCTTCTTCTTACTCCACTATCTACCATCTCTCCCACTAACTTGTTGACCTTTACCCTACTCTAAATTCCTAAACTTCTTATTCTATCTCTCTCAAATCTATACCTGCTTCTTCTTTTCATCCTCCACCTTCTGCATATAAACCACAAGTATGGAGATATCTATTTTATTATTCAACATTGTAGCCTTATATTTCAATACTAAGTCATAATACAAACCAGAAGAAAACTTCTTCATTGTAGCCCTCATACTAGACACTAACTCCATACCATAGTGAGACAACTGATGGAGTTTTAAGGCACACTCATCTTGCCCTTTTTCCGATTTACAAACTTTTCTGCCTTCACTTCCCTCAACTTTAAAAGAAAGAAATGATCAAGGAAGGCACTAGAGAACTCATTTCATATAGCTGGCTCAGGACCATCACCTCTCAACTGCTCTCACTCTTCATACCACTGATATGCCACATCTTTCAACTAATATGCAGCAAACTCCATACCTTCAAATTTGGAAGCATGCATCACCCTAAAGATTTTCTCGATCACATTAATAAATTCTTGATGATACTCCTCAACCATAGGCCAGTGAAGGTTGGGAGATTCAACTTCATGAACTAACCAACACGAGTAACCTCCCAAGAAGGAGCAAAAGAACCACCCCAACCTGACTGAAGAGACTAGGATATCACTAACTGAGTCAATAGATGAATAGAATGGCGAAACTCTACATTAGAGATGTCTTCTTGAGGTGACTAATCATGAGTGTCACCAACTAGATAAGGAATATTGGGGGACCAATGGAACCCCAGATGAAGTGGCATAATCAAAAGTAAGGACACTAGATCGAGTTTGTACTTCATAAATAGGGTGAGTACCCTCTACATTGCGCTTAGGTGGGGTAGAGGTTCCAGTAGAGTTCCTACAAAAATTATATCTTTGAGGAGGCATAATCTAAAACTTGAGCAAACTGGAGTTAGAGAAATTCCATGACCCTAGACTCTATAGCCCAAAATAGAACACAAGAAAGGAAAACATTTCTAAATGCCTTGTAGCCTCCCCATTATAAGTGTGGCATAATACACACCCATAAAAGGAACTCTACTTAACATGGCTTTGTGGACACCCAGTGACCTTGAACCTATGTTCTGATATGAAGCTTGTCATGACCCGACCCTGGGTCTAGTTGTGATGGATATCTCAAGTACACCAAGGACTGAAGGCCACCCCCATAGCCTATCAAATCCAAACATATTCCAAATAATAACAAAGTGGAAGACAACCAGAGAATAAAGATAAAATAATTAATGTAACTCAAGAATAAGGTCTAAGAGTCAACAACACCGTCCAAACCATACATGTCCACTAAAGCCTCTAAACTAGTCCAAATATCAAACTAGGTTGGGACATACCCCCAACCATGGTAAAAAAGGAATCAAAAATATAAAAAAAGTAGTAGGATTTTGATACTCATAAGAAAAACAATGAAATATTCAGCCTTTTGAGAGATTGAGGCTCACCACTTCTACACAGACCAACCGACGAACCAGAATCTACCTAATGCTGCACAAGGGTACAAGAGGTATCCTCAAATCCTACATTATAAATAAGGTAGTATCCTAAGATGGTTAGTAGGTGAGCACTAGCATGTAACTCAGGATAGGGATAAAATAGTGCCATTTCAAAATCAAGTCCAAACTCAATGTAAATGTTCTCATACATACATGCATATATATAAGATTCTAGAATAGGGAACAAGGTTTAACATGAGATTCAAAAACCATTTACTTAGATTGTGTAGCTTAGAACCACAAGTGATCCCAAACTAACCCATGTACTGACATAATACTTGAGCAACTAATTTAAATCATATATATAACTGGTAAAGTTGCTGCCATATGACCAGGAGGTCACGCACAGGTTCAAGCCTTAGAAACAGCCTCTGGCAGAAATACAAGGTAAGGCTGCGTACGATACACCCTTAGGGTGGGGCCCTTCCCCGGACACCGCGTATAACGGTAGCTTTAGTGAACCGGGCTACCTTTTTTTAATATATAAATGCTAAATTGACTGAATGGAAGCATAGTCATTAGGTAAGATGTTTCAATACATTTTTCTTCAAAGTTTACAACACTGTAATCTGAAAAAGGGAAAACTGCAACTACATACAATGACTCTAACTAACTATCTATAAAGCCTCTACTAATATTAACTATAGGTTGTTGGGACATAACCCACAACTATCCTTAATCAACACATAAGAATAAGAAAATAAAATACAAGAACTACAACTGACTTGAGTCCTTAAAATATGAGAACTCATCCCTTACTGGATGAATGCTTTAATCTACTTGGCTATGATCCTATAGTAAGCCTCGAATTTACATCACATGAAAAATATAGGCAGAAGAGATATGCTATCAGTACTTTGAAATGTATTAAGTATGTGAGATACGCATTAGTCATAAAAATACTTAAAACATGCTTTAAATCTAAGGACATAAGCTATTTGCTAGAATATGCATTTAAAATATGTTTGTATTTAAAGCTGTAAGGCATAATGAAAATTCTAAATCATGAGCTAAAACATTTTTGTAAACTAGGAAGTTGTAGAAATATGAATACTATATTTAATCTCACGTTAGAGATGAATATACTGTAAAACTATACTGAAGGTCATGTATGAATACTGGGTCTAAAATTATGGAACGTTAACTGATGCAATGACTAAGTATAAACATATACTATATTAAACTGAATAACTGAATACAAGGTCATACATATCTGAATAGAAATATAAGCTGAACATGAATTGAGGACTGTGGGAGCTAACAATAACCGACATTCCCCAATCTGAGCAAATCAGGGTCCAACCTATAACCCCAGTTGGAAGGGTGCTAGTACCTTACCAAGGGTACTAACACTGGATGGCGTGGAACAACTAAACCGATGTTCCAAAGGACTAACGTGAATGTCCTCAACTGATGGGTGACCTCTCATAACCTATGGTGGCAACGTAGTTCTGGAACTTAGGGACTTATACTAAAGGTATCAGTCCTCAATTGGTAAGTGAGCCTTCATCGCTGCGTTCCCTCGGTGCTAAGTGCCACTCCCAACTAAATGACACTGGTGATAAATGCTTAACATGATCTGATAATTGATATATACTCAACGTGAAAATATTCTGAGTTTAGTAGCATAATCATGATCTGAAAGGCTTATAATATGAAAACTGATATATGCATACTGGGTATCGGGTGGTCATAACCCACCAGCTCTAACTAATGCAATTGAACAAGATAATATTAAAAGCTGGTCATAATAGGAAACTTTATACTTTAAGCCAAAACTCTATGATTTATCAATAAAAAGGGAAATTTAAGATTCTGAATATTGGAGGATATTCATGGTTTAATTGCAAAATAAATTGAAGAAATTAGGAAAAACTCATATAGCTTGATCAAATGATTGAAATCTTAACTAATATCATGTAAAACATGCTTGGATTTGAGAATAGAATGAATGATACAATATGGGTCTAACAAATTATGAATAATAGCTAAAACATGCTTAGGAGTGAAAATTATGTCATGAGGGATTGAATTTAAGCTTAGAATAACAATTGGGTAAAATTCCTTTATAGAAATCATAAAATTCATGAGCAAAATCATAATTTAGGCATAGGGATGAAAGGAGATCCTCATAAATACCCATATACCCGATTACTCTTTATTCTTGAATTAAAGTTTTGAAGATTCGAAATTGGAGATGAAAACCCCAAATTTCTTGCTTTGGAGAAGAGAAAATTGCATGTTTCTTGAGCAAATTTTTTGTTGTGTTGATAATGAGGGATTTGGAGTTGTTTTTACTTTATATTCAACCTTATAATAGCTTAACCGACGTAGTTTTGGGGTTAATAGAGTGAAAAAAGACCAAAAAATCCGTTAAAACCCATCTGGAAAACTCTTGGAAGCAGTCCCGACAACTTAGGTCACGACTCGTGAGGTATAACCACGATTCATGACTTAAGTTTTGGTCAGGAACCCAATTTCAAGCTCTACTAACCAACTCATGACTCCCTTGTAACGACCCGTGATGTATGATCATGAGTCGTTATTAGGGTCGTGGTCACTGGAAGCTCTGACAGTGCTTCAATAATTTAGCCATAATTTTTTACTTCGATATTGGATTAAGGCAAAGTTGGTGAAGTTGGAAACATAATTCAATTATCTATCTAAGGGTGGGTATTAAGCTCAAAAATTCTTAGTAACTCAATAGTTATGCTTATTTAAAGCTGACTATAGTTATATTCTTCACAAGAATTTAATCGCTAAGGAATGTTTGGAATTTTCTATAAGTTAGGAGCTATTTGTAACCTTAATATGTGTCTAAATCACTTATAAAACTACCAAAACATGTGGTTTGACTTTTTGTGAATTTAAAACATGGTTCAAATATTGTCTTGAATTTTCGGGGTGTTACAAATACAACCATATGTATTTATTTGTATTTGTATTTACGAATATGTATATGCAACTGTGTTTTGAAAAAATACATACACAATTAGCAATAGTATTTATAGCTATGTTTGAAAAATACATATACAGTTCTCAAAATGTATTTGCAAATGTGTGTAAAAATATATATACATAGTTACAAAAAAATATATGTGCAACTGTATTTGATATTTTTTCTAATTATTTTTCTTAAAGAAAATGTTAGATTGTACCAACCATAGCGTATGTATGCATAATACAAGACGAAAAAAGCACATCGGGATAGGAAGAATTTTACAGAGGGATCACATTTCTTTGATTTATACAAGCAAAAAACTGTATTGATAACATATGATGTTCCAATTTATCCTTTACCACACAAAGACGATTGGGTAATTTCAGATAGCATACTGGTTAAGGTAGTATTTCCCCCAAAATACGAGCGACCTCCTGGTAGATCTCCAAGGAAAGATCGTGAAAAATCAGAAAGGGGTATGTTCGAAAAGAAAATAATCAATTCATGTAGTGCTTGTGGGTTTAAGTGTCATAATAGACATTCATGTAGGAAATATCGTAAATGATGCATTTGTTGTGATGTTATATTCAAATAAAATATTTTTCTCGCATTTCATAACATTGATATCGTTTGCTAAATATGTGATTAATTCTTCAATGACAATTATTTCATGTATTAAAATACGTTACAATTACCTTTTCAGTATTTGCAACTTTGTTTGAAAAAATACATAAAAACTTATCTATATGTATTTAATGCATGTGGAAAAAAATTGAAAAACTTAAAAGTACATTTGCAATTAAAATGTGCAGATATATCTCTATATAAATGTGTACATTCACATTTAAATATATATATATATATATATATATATATATATATATATATATATAT
>NC_061121.1:102513419-102525432 GCF_002878395.1 Capsicum annuum | reverse complement strand
ATATATATATATATATATATATATATATATATATATATATATATATCCCGGTACATGTATAATTACAAATACACATAAATACAAATATAAATACTATGCAACTATATAAGTGTACATAGGTAAAAAATATATCTATTTATATATAAAATTATATAAACCTGTCCTCACTTATTAATACATATATGATTATATTCCTTGTACAAATACATATACAGTTACCCAAATGTATTTGCTTTTGATTTTTGAAATGCATATAAATACAAATACATAGTTGTTCAACTAAGTGATATATATATAAGATCTAAATATAAAACTGTATAATCACCTATTAATACATATGTAATTACATATACAACTATTGGAAACAGGACAAATATTCAACATAAAACTCAAATGAAAACCTTCCATTCAATTTGATAGAGTACCAAACTTCAAAATACAATAACATAATTGTCAAATTAAAATAACTTTTCAAAGTAAGATATGAAACCTAACAACTAATCAACTACATCATTGTTAACCTATAGTTAAAAGTTGTCAAATACAAAATACAAAAAACCCATCAAACTTTAAGGACTTCTATGTCGTTTGTTATCCTGATTTGCCTAACGGGCCTCATTGGTGATTCGTTGTCACTTTGAGCATCAACGTCTTGTTTTCTCAAACATAATCCAACATAATTGAAGCACTTACACGAAGCAAGTCCGTCTTGAACTCAACCAAAGGAACACCTTCACTATAAGTAAGGTACTCCGCATATGTAACCATATGCAGTCCTTAATTCCTACTAATACATTAAGTAATAAATTAGAATATATTCTGTATAAACTTACAGACATAAACTTGATATATGTATATTATAATACTTACAATCTGCCACTTAGTTATTGAGGCAAATCCTCCACATAACACACATCAAAGAGGTCCAGTTTATCTTTATCTTTGTATTTTGGATAATAATCAAGATCAATACCTTTCTTTTCATAGAAATTACAAGACTGGAGATATATAGGTATAATCTCAATCAAATTTTGAATTTCAGCAAAGACAACAACATCATCACCAATAATTGAGAATGAACCATATATGAATATGCACCTTTCTGAGAACAATAAAATAACAAAAAGCCAATAATGTCTCTCCTTACATTGACAAGAATAAAAATATTATCAACTATATACCATGGAACTGTAGCATACATACAAAACCCATTGAAGTACTCATTGAGATGGTACTCCTACCCACCGATATTAAGAGTTGAATCAACCAACACATAAACTGCCAGCACAGTATTAACAATGTTCATGAAGTTGCAATGTACTATGCTGCATTTGTATGTGTTATGATGTTCATACTTGGACTTCTTCTGTAAATAGTAAAAGCAAACATTAATTTGCTGTATTATAAAATATATATATAGAAAAATAATATACAAAATACAAGTACAGTCACCCAGTTGTATATAATCACAAACATATATATAGAAATATATATGTTTTTACATACAAAATACATATGAATATTCATATGTATTTTAAAGTGAGAATGTAAACTGCATATGTATATATTCATATGTAAACTGTATATTATATATTCATATTACATATGTAAACTGCATATGTATATATTCATATACAAAATACATATGTAAATTGCATATGTATTTTTAGCTTATATAAAAACTTCATAATTCTTATGTATCATGCTTTTAAGATAAGGAAAAAAATAGAATCATAAGATAATTGTAGATTCTATCTATGACTAACCAATACAATCCATAATGTAGAATCAATTTTTATCTTCGACTTTTCGAACCCCAATATGTATAATTGGTATGGTTGACTTGTTTCTCTTGTAGTGTTCTTCTTTTCCCTTCTAGTTAAGTTATTCAATACATTTCTATGTCATGAACATAAAAATATAACAATACAATTTAGTTGAAAAAACATACCTATTTGCATGATATTTAAAAAGGTCCTCAAAAATTTCTTTAAGAACTTGTTGATAACATTAGTGTCCTCTATCCCATGAACTGAGTGAGATACAAAAGGATGATTCTGAGTGAATGTGCACGTGGCCTTGATGAGCTACCTTTATAATTATAAAATAGAAAATAAAAATGATAATGTACAATACAAAATACAAATATTGTATAAAATACAAATATTGTATAAAATACAAATGTAGTCTAACACTATAAATACAAATATAAATGATGATGCTTAAAATCAAATACAATTGCACTATAAATACAAATATAAATGATGATGCTTAAAATCAAATACAACTGTTGTTGGAAAACAAAAATACAAATACAAAAATAAAATATAAATACAAGTTTGCATACACATCACAATACCAAAATACAATACACAGATCTGCATAGACATCAAAATACAAAAACATAGATTGCACTCAAACAATACATTATATTCTAAATACATAAGTGACACTGTTTTAAATATAAAGTATATAAGTTAGGGTCCTTACAAACTTCTGAACCAAATTTAATTGTGTATGGTGACTCATTAAATCTAGACGGTCCCCTATTTCTTGCCATTAGTACATGGGTTTATTCTTAAATATTTGCTGATAGATGTATGATGATGCTTCTTTTAGGATTTAGGTAGGCATTGATACTAGGTTGAAGCTCATTGGGGATTGTGAATTATGAATCAGATAAAATTTGTTCACCCTTTTTTTTATCATTGATTGCTATATGACTCTGCACAGGTGTCTTAATGTGCTACTCTGAATATTTTCTTACCACACCATGTCCTAATATATTTGCACTCACCTCTGCATCCTCTTTTGTGATCTATAAAATATGTTAAAATAATTTAGAATGCTGTAATATTTATAAATGACATTAAGTCCAAAATATATGTATTTTCCATTTCAGATACTTATCTTGAACAGTCATCTCAGAGTATATGTAATCCAAATTGATGCTTTGGAGCAGCTCATTGGATAATAAAATTATGAATCTGATGCATCTTTTGGTTGATCAATATCGATATTATTATTTCCCTTTCAAATACATAAACAAACAAAAGAATCTAATAATATTCAAGTCTATTTATATACATTTCAAATCTATAAATATTTACCAATGTACCATCAATCTTTTTATCCAAACCATGCACCATATTGGCACTGAAGTGTTGGGGTGAAGTGTTTATGCCAACATCAGTCATTTGTGGCTGGTCAGATTATTTTTCTTGAGATTATTGCTATGCATACAAATATAAGTACAGTCACCCACCTATTATAATCATATACATATATATAGAAATAATATATATTCATATACAAATACATAGCTATGATGTATTGACTTTTGATAGTATATTTTGCATCTTTTACGAGGGATGTATTTGTTTTCTAGCAACTGTTAGTGGAATCTGATGTGTTTTGTGCTTGTTCACAGGAATAAAACTGTAACAACCCAATTTGCTGAACCAGAACGCTACACGATGCTCATGACCCCGAAGGACCACAAGCTAACCCATGACTGATATCTGTACTGGTATATAGCATAAGTTAATATAATAATGTAGAAACATGCACTCAAAGGCCATAAGGTTCGATCATGAACATAACTGAATAACATAACATCTGTGTGGGGTAATAGAATACCCAAAATAAAACTGAAGTATAAAACCTGATTGTCTGTATCTTGTCTGCATCTAGTCTGAAAGCCTCTACTGTCCAAAGAATCTAAATAAGGAGTTGATGGGATATGTCCCTAACTAACTCCAACTAATAAGCTAATCAATGAGATAAAAAAAATTATTATGTCCTCGAAGGATGAGGACTCATTTCTACTCTGACTACTGAATCTGGAATCTACTACTGATCTGGAACTCGTGTCTCTAAACCTATGGTGTAACATAAAAAAAAGCACCATAGCACAAATGTGCCAGTACAATGAAATGTACTGAGTATACATGTGAGGTAGGCTATTTGCAAGGGTTTGCATACATGATCAATACTAACTGACTATCTAACGTGAACGTGAGAATGCATACATAAATACTCAACTGTAACTAACAGCGTGATAGCATGATACTGATACTGTGAAAGCATGACTACTGAGTCTGGATACTGATAACATGACATAACTGATAACATGAATGACTATATCTAAATATAACTGATAACATGGGTGACTGTGTCTGACAGTCCTAAATCTGATAAAACTATCTAAGTTCCGTACTATGTCTGAGTTGACTGTGTCTGACAGTCCTGAAATCTAAAGAACTATTTGAGTTCTATTACTGAGACTGATTGACTATATCTGACAGTCCTGATTTTGTAACATGAAACTGTGGGAAGTAGTATCTAACCGACATGCCCCAAATGTGCTATAATAGTTGAGCTGGGGTCCAATCTATGCCCTTATTAGAAGGGTGTCAATACCGCGCTACTGGTAAGGACAACATGTGAGTAACCCTTATATAACAGGTAAATCTAGTGAGAATAGTGGGAACCCTCACATAACAAGTTAAGCTGCCTCATCTACCCTCATATAGCAAGCTATGATATCTCAACCTATGCTGGCTATATAGTTCTAGAATGCAAGGATTGCTTCTAAGAATCACACCTTCGTATAATAGGTGAGTCCCCATACTTGGGTTCACTTGGTGCTAATTACTACTCCCATCTGAATGGACACTTAACATGATTTACTGAACTGAACTGAGCATGGACTGAGTTACTGAATTTTCGTGGCTGATAAAATACTATTGATATTTGACAACTGACTGAGTCATGAGATCATGGAGATTTTTCCTGAGTCATAAGACTATATGAAGTCTAAGAGTTCATAGCTTGACTGAGAGTATTGTAAAAACATAACATGGATCTAGGCACACAACTAATATTTCGGGTACAAGTACCCCCAGGACTCGATAGAAGGAAACTGACATAATATGATTTACTTGAAGACTTGACTATCATCATAATACATACTACCTTTATAGGAGCATTTCATAAAAAATGTAATAGGCATGATTTTGTGCATACATGGGGATTTCATGGTATCATGCTAGTTAGACAATATTCCTTCATCTAGGCATTTAATCAAATATATGACAGGCATGGTACATGTAAAGATCATTATTCAATTCTAATTTCATCATTCAAGGGTTTAAATCTTAGGGTTGCATGAATCTATGGCTATAGTAATAAAACCCACATAGAAACTATCAACAATCATGGAGTAGAATCCAATTTCACATTTATCAAACATGAACATAAGCAGACAAAACATGACAACATATAGAAAATCCACAACTTGAGTTTAAAAAAGGGATTCTTGAACTTCATGGACGAAAGGAGTTCATGAATGAACACTATGCATACCTTAGTTTGTGATTTCGTGAAGATTGATGGTGAAACCTTCTATGAAAACCCTAGCTTGAGTCCGTGAGAGTATTTGAGAAAAACATCAATATTTTGGATGAATAAGGGCTAAATCCCATGTTTGGAAGCTTATATAAGGGGGGCAAATTGACCCTTTTAACCTTGGACACGTAATTTTAAATTTTAAGTAAAATTTCCTGAATTGGGCCCTTGGCGCATGGCGTTATCGCACCGTGTCACTGAAAATTGACAATTGGGAAACTATACGGTGGTGCGACTCAGAGCTATCACATTGCCACCTTGTCTACGACATGGAAGTTTGGCGCGACGCACCAGTATCACAGAGCAATACTAGAATTTGACAATTTCCATTTGAGCTATCTCTGCGATGCGCTGAAAGCTCAGGTCAAACACTGTCTCACAAAAAGGACCTAACTCTTCGCTCAGGTGTTAGATTTGGGCGAATTGTATATCAATGGAAAGCTTATTCAATTTCCCACGTGATAAGAAGTGAATTATGGAAATACCATGTGTATAAGAATGAATTATTATTTCAAATCAAGTTCTAACATCCTTGAGAGAATTTTCACGCTAAGAAAAAGCACAAGCATTACAAAAACTTAAAATCATAAAAGTTCAGAAAGTCAAGAATTAGAGGCTTTACGAAGGGTTAATCGACTGACCATTAGAGTCCCAATAAATCATTGAACTGCCCATCGGCCTTAAGAAAAAGTCATAAATCTTTGTGTCAGTCGATGTCCCAAGTGATTGATCATCAAGGTCGGAAGTATCATCTTCTCAATCATTGGAGTCAACGAGAATGTATGCAGAATTAGGAGTAAGTAGCGAAAGGAGTGATGAGCCATCGGTTCCATGATGGATCATCGCCTAGGACATTGCTAACAAGCACACAACAGTTAATCACTGGAACATTAGTGACAGTTCAACCGATACACCATCGCCGCCCCAATGAACTACCAGGCGAACCATCCGCATTGACATGGTAGCCTAAATTTAAATTTGAAATCCCAACTTTTGGGAGCCTATAAATACCTAGTTTAGGGTTAATATAGGTACCTTTTGGATATTGTTCCACTTTAAAACATAAGTTTGGTTAAGAAACTAGTTTAGAGCTGAAGAACACACTATTTTCTTTGAAATTTTGGATTGGAAATTCTAATTCTTTTTGGATTGTAAGTTAAACCTATAATTTTATAAAATTGCTCTTTTTATGTATATTTCAAAGTATGTGTGGCTAAAGCTCAATAAATAGGGTTATGAGAGCTTTGATAAAATCTCAATTCTAGGTTTTAGCATGCTGAATTTATATTAACATTGTGATTATATCACATTTCTCATGGTTGCAAACTTGAGAGTGTGCGCTAAAACGTAACTTGCTTGAACAAAGAAGTTATTGTTGAAAAAATAAAACAGTAACAATATATTAGAGTTCTTACTCTCTAATATATAGATTGATGCCTTAATTACATTAATATCTTGGAGAATTTGTTACAATACATAATGGCATCACTTTATGTTTGAAGAAATTAAAGTGAATTCATCTTTGAAGGTTGAGAAATATTTAGATGGAAATTTTATGTAACTTATCTATAATCACAAGCATTGATATGAATTCATGCAACCAATAACCCAGAAAGAGTTAATATACCTTGGCGAACATAACCCTAATTTTACCATTTTGCATTTGTCAAATTGTTATAAAGAAAATGTTGGTCATTACTAAACTACAATTACTAAATTAATATTTCATTCAAAACCCCCTATTCAATGAAAATGTATGATTAAGAGTCTATTAATTTGCATACAACTTAACTAGCAACTTATTCCTTGTGGGATTCGACCTTAACCTTTGTTGGGTTATATATATGACAACACTGCTTACACTGTTTTGGGGAGTTATGGTTTGGGCGTATCAAATTTTGGCGCCGTTGTTTGGGAATAAATTTGTCAATTAAGTTTATGTGCATTAACTGAATCTTAGTCAAGTTTCTTAATTTTAATTTTACTTGTTATTTTTGTGCTTTTAGGTTATCAATTATGCAAGCCATGTACTCATTGTTCAAGTGAGACTCTATTAACTTACGTTTTGGAACTTAAAAAAACTTTGAGAAGGAATATGGAAGTTCAACAAGATTGGCTGCACTGGCTATCATATAGGTTAACCAAAAAATTGCTGAAGCACGTGAACATATGCCAAATATGGATGATGAGGATTTAGAAGATGATGATTCGGTTGACCCGATGAATAGGTGGCATGCTGATAATGTTTTACCAGCCAATCAAAATAAGCAAGCATGAGTTAGATGGCGCCAACAACCTGCGGTGCAATTTTCCTTGGATGATGATAATGATTCAGATGGAGATGGTGCTACTAGAGCAATCGTTCCACCTCTATTATCTCCTTGGGTGAATTTCAACATTACTAGTACAATGATTCAGTTGATTAATTCGAAAGGACTATTTGGTGGACTACCTAGAGATGATCCTAACATGCATTTGGTGAATTTTGTCAACATCTACAAGTCATTCAACTACCCTAGCGTGGGCCAAAATGCAATTCGTATGAGGTTATTTATGTTTTCTCTGTATGGGAAGGCAACCCTGTGGCTTACTAAATTGGCTCATAATTCTATAACAAATTAGAGGCAACTGAAAGGAGCTTTTTTAGAAAGGTTCTGTGTGCCTTCCAGGATATTATAGTTGAGGGATGAAATCAGTAACTTTAGGCAACTAACTAATGAGGCCCTTCAGGAAACTTGGATGAGATTTAAGAAGAAATTGATTTAGTGCCCAAATTATAAGATGACAGATGATCACTTAATGGAGACATTCAATCAGGCTTTGAACTGAATCACAAAGACAATGACAGATAACGAAACTGGAGGAGCTTTTATGGACTGCACTTTTACTGAGGCCATTGATATTCTGGACAGGCTAATGAAGACAAATAGAGCTTGACATACCGGGGATTCTGAGATAGCAAGCCATATTTATTCAGTTGGGATGTCAATGGAATAATGCCGAAGATAAGAGAAATGTGACCAGGATATGGCTCACATGAAAACACAAATGAATTTGCTCACTAAATATTTGCAATTGGTAATGTGGAAACGGTCAAAGCAGTTGGGTCTTATAGTAGGATAGCATAATTTAATTCTAAAGAGGAGGCTAACTATTTGAACAACTAGGGGGTTTTAGGGATAGTGGCAAAGAAAACCAAGGTCAGAACTACTAAAGAGAGAATTATTATGATAAATCGGGTTATAGAGATCATGACCAAGGAAATTAGAAGAACAAGTGTGACCGAAGTAGGTTGTACGTGCCACCTGGGAGCCACGATAATATGACGAACGATTTATGGAAGGTGTCTATGGAAGCCATGATGGCTAAGTTGCTCAAAGAGGTAGAGTGGACAGATACATGTGTTAAATAAATACGGAGTGGCCTATAAACTATGGGACAATTGGATGATTCCCATTCCATCTCTATTAAGCATTTGGAGCAATAAATGAACCAGTTATCAACCACTTTTAGTTAAAGAAAAAGTGGAACATTACCTAGTGATATAGTTCAAAATCCAACGAATGATAGTTTATGTATGGCTATTACCACAAGGAGTGATAGGATATTACTAGATTCACATCTGGTAGTACACCCACAAGTTGATGATGTTGTGTTGGATGATGAGGTAAATAAAACTATACTAGCTAAGTTTAAGAATCTGGGAGACTTGGGAAAAAAATGCGAAAGAAGAACAATCGTCCAAGGTAAAAGAAGCTATTGACTTAGGGCAGGAAAAAGGAAGGAGGTGGAGGAACCACTAATAAAAATTCCTAAGCCACTGCCTTCATTCCCATATAGGGTGAAGAAGAAGGTAGATGAATGCAAGTCCAATAAGTTTAAGGCTATGTTGAATAATTGTTAGTGAACGTACCTTTGGTTGAGCTTTAGAGCAAATACTGAGGTATGCTAAATTTATAAAGGGTCTTGTTGTGAAGAAGAGAATAGTTAGCTCTTCATCATTGTAGTGCCATTGCAACTAGATCATGGTACAAAAGAACTCCGATCCTAGAGTATTCATCATACCATGTAAGATTGGAGCATTTATCTTTGTTAAAGCACTTTGTGATCTAGGAGCAAGTATGAACCTCATGTCATTAGTAATTTAATAGCAGTTGGGCTTAGGAACTCCTAAGATGACATCTATGTGGTTGTTGATGATATATGGTTTAGTAAAGAGATTGATTGGTATTCTATGATGTACTAGTAAAAATGGAAGAGTGCTTGTGGATATGGAGAGGAATGAGTTGTAGCTTAAGCTCAACAATGAAGAAGTAAATTTTGATGTCTGTTAGTCTATGAAGCAATTGAGGGAGATGAATATATTCTCTCTTATTGATGTTGTTGATGAGGTTGATAATGTGGTACCTGTTGAAGAGAAGTTTACTGGGAAACCTTGGCAGCGGTGTTGATGAACTTTGATAGCAAGGGAATTGAAGAGTATGATGAAATAGTTAGTTCTTTGACTATAATGGGTTTATACTCATACTCTCTAAAGAATTTAGATTTGGACTTTAAAAATAGATCAACACCACCCACTAAACCATCTATTGAAGAACCATTTATGCTAGAGTTGAGGGAATTGCCAAATTATCTTTGATCAGTGTTCTTGGGAGAGGAAAATACATTGTCAATGATTACTGTAGCTAACTTGGTAGAGCATCAAGCTGAAGCTCTTGTATCAGTATTGAAAAAGGTCCAAGAGAGCTATAGTGTTGACCTAAACTAGGGACTAGCCATGATGGGCATCTTAAGTTTGATGTGGACCAGAGATCACCCCTGCACCTAAACGAACCAAACACAACATCCCCCAAGGTCAGATGAATTCCTAACATATAATAAGATAGCATGCAACCACCTTAAGGAAATGAAAAATATGTCTATAACTGATGAATAGAGACCGTCCAAACAACTGACCAACATCTCCAAATATTTACAGTAATCTAAACAAAATCTTTTAAATAAAGATCCAAACCAGTCTTGGTCAGGACATGTCCCCGACTCTAACAGATGACAATAAGAATGAAAATGATAATGTTAACGATAATGAAAGTAACTATCAACTCAATTCTAAGAATAAAAGCTGATGAAATACCTAAGCCTTCCATGGAATGGAAGCTCACCATTTCACCACAACACAACAAATTGACGAACTGAGCCAACCGACTTAACTCTATGTAGAAAAAGTAGAAGTAGCTCCTGTGCCTGCATTGCATGGGAATACAATGTTCGGAGACTGTTAGTAGGGTGAACAGTAGTATGTAACTCAAGGATACGGATAACATAATGCCATGATAAATAGTTCATAGTCATTCAAAACCAAAGCACAAAATCAAATGCATATATATATATATCACATATCAGGATAGAGAATAAGGCTTAACATGTATTTTAAAACTTTAGCCTGGATTGTGTAGCTCAACTGTCATAACATACAAAGGCACACATATGCTATATGGGCTATACTCTCCCCTAACTGGTAGGGCCCCAATGCGTGTGGCCATATGAACCAGAGGGTATATACTATACATATGCACTATGGAGGACTCAAACCTCCCTGTATATCAAGGTGACACACACACAAAATCATGTAATAAGATGTGAGAGACTCGAACCTCCCAATCAAATGATATTAATAAGGGGGACTCTAACCACCCGATCATATACACCCCCACATCGGCAACCGCAGATTCTAGTGTAGGTCCTGCGGGACCACCACTTTCACGACTAAGATACACAACCCTCATTAAAGCCCAATTAAAATATTTATCACACAATTCCAATCATTGAACCACAATACACATCTAGGCACAGATTGTTGGTATCGTCATACCAACTACACTTGAAAGGTAACATCAACATGCCTCATCAATTATCTTCACTTGAGGAAATTTACAACCCTCTTGGATTAATTTTAAATTAGCTTAGGGAATTACAGAACCCCATAAGATTCAATTCAAAATCATAATGCAATAGTTCAAGAATAGTTTTAAAATCCCACATTTCTCATAATTAAAAACCATTTTCACAATATGGGGTTGGGGTCATAACCACTTCAAAAGTCACAAGTTTGGGAAATCACAATCCCTAGTTCATTCATCATTCCCATGCATCAAATTGACTTTAAAACCATAATTTAAAATTAACCTATGCAGGGACAAGCATAAAACATCACATAATAATAGTTTACAAAAACCCTCAACCTATGTTTTCAAAACCAACATTAATATCACATGAACAATACTTTAAAACATATGCTTTTAACAAATTAACAATGAGGCAAGAGTAACATACTTGAAATACAAAGTTTCACAGAAGGATTTCAACCCTTGAGCCCTTGGATGACCTACTTCTTAGAAACCCAAAGTATGGATTCTTGAGAGATTTTGAAGTGTTTGAGTACGTTAAGGATAAAATATAACCCCCTTAAGTTCTTTATGGACATGGAGTTTTAATTGGGTAAGAAGGGAATTGTCCAAGGTGCCCTTAATTTTAAAACTGAAATTTAGCCATCAATGACTATGGGTCACTATACGACCCTTAAGGATACATTACGAATCATCAC
>NC_061121.1:102489988-102510419 GCF_002878395.1 Capsicum annuum | reverse complement strand
ACGTAGTTTTAGAACACAAGGATTGCTTCTAAGGATCACACCCTCTGTTGGCAGGTGAGCCCTCATCCTTGGGCTTACTCGATGCTGATTTTTAATCCCAACTGAAAGACACTAAGCTAAGTATATTGAACTGGACTGGACTGATACTGAGATTACTGAGTTTTCCTAAGTTCAGTAACTGACTAAATTCTACTAAATTCTACTAAATTCTGTAAGGGACTAAGAAAACTACTGATCGTGATGTGACTGATACTATTCTATAACTGACACTTGCTCTAAGTAACAACTAAATTATTGAGTATTAAATACCTCTTGAACTCGATAACATGAAAAGTAAAGAAAAGCATAATCTTGAATAACATAACAATGTTCACTTGGTCATAATTCATTCATAGAGACATTTCATCAAACACTTGTAATGCATTAACTTGTACATGAATGGGGAATACATGTTAGCATGCTATAATGGAATTATTTCATACTCATAGATAATTTATCAAGCACATGGGAAGCATATTTGGTTCATTAAATCGTAAACACTTAGGGTTAACATGGATACAACAATCAACTTGCAAATTCATGGATTATAACATGAGGATTACTCAATTCAACATACATGCTATACCTCTTCATAGAATTTACCATTAATCATGGATTGAAACTCAATAAATGTCAAAACATGAACATAATCCAATTTAATACATGTAAATCATGAATCATAATTCTTGAAGCTTTAAAAATGGATTATTTGACTCCATGGGTAAAAGGGACCCATAGATGAACATCTAACATACCTTAATTCATAAGATTCTTAGAGTTCTTGGAGAGATTCTTGGGATTGACCTTGATTCTTGAGAGTTAGGATTTATTTTCTTAAGAGAGAAAAACTTTTTAATTTTGGGGAAAAGTAAATAATGAAGGGTTTTACATATTTTAGGGCTTAAATCCCACATCTGGACTGAATAAAATCATGGAAAAAGACTATTTTAACCCTGGGCATAACTTTAATTTTTTGTGAAATTTTCTCGATCTGGACCCCTGGTGCGACGCGCCTCTATTGCGCCAAGCCACTGAAAAATGACAAATGGGAAATTACATAGTGGTACGATGTGGTGGTATTGCATTTCTACTTTGTTTGTGAACTGGAAGTGTACCACGATGCGGTGAAATCATGTTGGTACACTGGAAATCGATAATTGTGAACTAGGTTTATGGCACGACATGCCAATATCATGGAGCTACACTGGAAATTGACAATTTCTATTCTAACACACTTCGCGATATGCTACTATCCTGAATGATGATGTTTAATGATTGAAGCTTAAAATTGCCATAACTAACTTCTTACCTGGTTGTCGGATTTAGGCAAATTTTATATCATTGGAAAGAAAATTGAATTTCCTATGCCATGGCAGGCTCAAATATGAAAATTTCTCAGTATTTCAAAAGTTTTATTTAGAATACCCCATGTACTGAGGGTTAATCTAGGCTAGGGAAATATGGGTATTATAATATCTCCCCCTTAGGAATATTCATTCTCGAATGTGGCTAGTTAAACTGAGAGAGTATGGACAAACTAAGTTTACGTATTAAACTAGACATGCACAACTATAGTATGATTACGTGACTGATATAGTAGATTGAACTTACATCCTAAATATGCATATTTGATGCACGGGATACATGATTGAAAATACTGATAAGCTTGAGTTTATATATTGAATATGCATGTCTGATGCATGAGTATATGTCTGAATTGATTAGTGGATACGTGACTGAATATGGATGAATGGGAAAATAAGGACATAACTAATTTTGAATCATGATACATGAATTGAACTGATTCCTTGGATACGTGTCATGATAAAGGAATGGTCATATGGCTGAGATTAGGATTTGAGGGTCAACATGAGGATGCATTAGTTTGACTGAATTTGCTACGTGTAGAGAAAATGGAAGGTTTAGATCGTGATAGCTCGGGATTATAGTGCATCTCCCCATTGTGACACTATGTCCCTTGAGGATGCTAACTTGACTGAGATACTAAGGAAAAGAATGAGACGATGCATGGGGTACCCACGAACTAAATCATGATTGAATATTTAGGATCTAAAACTGAGGCATAAATATGTAAATAGGAGATCTATAACATACCAGTGACCACATAAGGAGAATTTTCCTGATGTTGTCTAGACTGAAGTGCGTAAAATTTATTTAGGTGTTGTCTACTGGTGACACTGGAAGTGGCACCTTGTTGATTTGGGTGGCCTGACTGAGCTGAAGGACAACTATACTGACCCTGAGAACCTGACTGAGGACAAACTCTGACTCTGTGGCCTGGCTTGCCACACCCGAAACAAATATCACTTCCAGCTCTGTATACACCCTTATGATTCTTACCACACTCTCCACAAAATAGATTAGTACGACCATTACTTATGCTATCATGGGTCATCGGTACACTGGCTGAGGACGAAGCTGGAATTGAAGACTTTGGATGAAACTGGGAACGATTACCCCCATCTAACTTTGGATGATTGAAATTAAAGCTACCTATTCTCGCCCTCTTATTTTCCCTCTCTTTCTCTTTAAGCTTCTGCTCCTCTATCTGTTGAGCATGGACCATAAGCTTAGATATGTCCATCTTTTTAATCAATATTGTTATCCTTCACTCCTTAACCACACTGTCTGACACCCTAGATACAAACTTGCTTATTCTGAACCTATTGTTTACTACTACATAGGGAGCATACCTGGCTAACTGAGTAAAATTAAGGGAATACTCTTTTACGCTCGTGCTACCTTGTTTGAGATTGATGAACTCTAAAACTTTAGCTTCTCTTAGATCTAAGGGAAATAATCTATCTAGGAAGGTAGTAGCAAACTTTTCCCACTTTATGGGCTCTACATCTATACCCTTGTCTACTTTTCACTACTAAAACCACGTATGGGCTACATCTTGTAGCTGATAGGTGACTAACTCAACACTCTAACTGGAAGTCACTCCCATGATATTTATAACTTTATGAACCTGATCGAGGAACTCCTATGGTTCCTCTTCAGGCTTAGATACCATAAGGGAAGGAGGATTCATTAGGGTTAAGTCCCGAATTCTGGATGCAACAGTATTGGCCACTGTGTTGGCCAGAATAGTAGCTGGTCGTTCATTCTGAGCTATGAATGAATTGGCTAGAGTAGTGAATGAAACTCCGAATTTTACGTGAGAGATATGTTCATCCAGGGGATCTGCCTGAACGGGCTGAGGGGCTGACTCATTTCTAATTCTTCTTTCGTTAGTCCTTTTGGGAGGCATATTTTGTAAATGAAAGGAAGAAGCAGATTAGACTGAGAGATTAATTTGAGCTTCTGTTCACTCGTATGACATGAATACTGAAATAAGGGAAACTTTTCCTAAAACATCTCATAGTCTCCTACCCATAAGTGTGGTGCGCTATATACCCATGCACAAGACTCTATACGATGTGGCTTTTCAGACTTCCTAGGACTCTATTGAACCTTAGGCTCTGATAACAAGTTTAACGACCCGGGACTACCCCCTAGTCACTGCACGGTGCTTACGACCCTGAAGAACCATAAGCTAACCCATGACTAATATCTGTTGCGAGCACTGAATAATAATACTAAAATAATTCCAGAATAATAGGCTAAAATGCCATAAGGTTCAAACATATAAAATATTGATAATGAATAATAACATCTGAATATGAAATATTGTCTGAATCTAGTCTGGAAAGCCTCTAACTAAAACTGTCTGAAAGTGGAGTTAATGGGACAATCCCCCAACTAACTCCATCTACTAAAATACTGCTAAGATAAAGTACTGAAATGAAAGCATATCCTCGATAGATAAGGACTCACTGCTAAATATGGCTAAGCACGATCAGGAACCTGAGCATCCGAACCTATGATATGAAATATCTTAGCATAGGAAAGTATGCGTTAGTACGTGGGAATGTACTAGTATGCTAGATGAGGTAAGGCTGAATGCAAGGGTTCATATACGAACAATAACTAACTGAATGATATGCAAGAGCTGGATAACATACATGGAGGATCTATAACTATTAAACATACTATGTATACTGTAACTGAGTATACTGGAACTGAATATGATAACTAATTATTGAATATACTGATAATCTGAGTTACTGATAACTGAGTGACTGTATCTGACAATCCTGATTCTATAGAGCTGAACTGAGTTCTATTCTGAAGACTGAGACTGAAAATGAAATTGTAGGAGGTAATTATCTAACCGACATACCCCAATCTGAACTAATAGGGGTCTAATCTGTTACCCTAATTGGAAGGGTGTCAGTACCGTACAACAGGTAAAGATAAGTTGAAGAGTAACCCTTTAATGGCAGGTTCCCTAAATGAGAATGATGGTACCCTTTATTGGTTGGTAGAGCACCTCATCAACCCTTAACTGGCAGGTTTGATGTCTCAACCTATGCTGGCTACGTAATTCTGGAATGCAAGGATTATTTCTAAGGATCACAACCTCTGCTTGCAGGTGATCCCCCATCCTTGGGGTCTCTCAGTGCTGAATCCTACTCCTAACTGGAAGACACTGAACTATGTATACTAAACTGGACTGGACTGATATTGAGATTATTGATTTTTCCTAAGTTCTGTAACTAACTAAATTCTATTGAATTCTGTAAGGGACTGAGAATACTACTGATCGTGACATGACTCATACTATTCTACAATTGACACTGGCTCTAATGACTCATACTATTCTACAATTGACACTGGCTCTAAGTAACAACTTAATTATTGGGTATTAAATACCCCCAGGACTCGATAGCATGAAAATGAAAGAAAATCATAATCTTGAATAACATAACAATGTTCACTTGGTCACAATTCATTCACAGAGACATTTCATCAAACACTTGTAATGCATTAACTTGTACATGAATGGGGAATACATGTTAGCATGCTATAATGGCAATATTTCATCCCCATAGACAATTTATCAAGCACATGGGAAGCATACTTGGTTCATCAAATCATAAACACTTAGGGTTAACATGGAATCAACTTGCAAATTCATGGATTATAACATGAGGATTACTCAATTCAACATACATGCTATACCACTTAATGGAATCTACCATTAATCATGGATTGAAACTCAATAAATGTCAAAACATGAACACAATCCAATTTCATACATTTAAATCATGAATCATAATTCTTGAAGCTTTAAAAATGGATTCTTTGACTCCATGGGTAGAAGGGATCCATAGATGAACATTTAACATACCTTAATTCGTGAGATTCTTGGAGAGATTCTTGGGATTGACCTTGATTCTTGAGAGCTAGGGTTTGTTTTCTTGAGAGAGAACTACCTTTTGATTTTGGGGAAAAGTGAATAATGAAGGGTTTTACATATTTTAGGGCTTAAATCCCACATCTGGACTGAATAAAATCATGGGAAAAGACTGTTTTACCCTAGGCGCAACTTTAATTTTTTGTAAAATTTTTTTGATCTGGACCCCTGGCGTGATGCGCCACTATCACTCCAAGCCATTGGAAAATGATAACTGGAAAATTACATGGTGGCGCGATGCAATGGTATTGCGTTGCCACTTTGTTTGTGAACTGGAGTGCACCGCAACGCGGTGGAATCGAGTTGGTACACTGGAAATTGACAATTGTGAACTGGGTCTATGGAACGATGCGCAAATATCATGAAGCAATAATGGAAATTGACAATTGCTATTCTAACACACTCCACACCGCACTACTGGCCCGAATGATGATGTTTAACGGCTGAGACTAAAAATTGACTTAACTTCTTACCCGGTTGTTGGATTTAGGTGAATTTATATCATTAGAAAGTTAATTGAATTTCCTATGCAATGACAGGCTCAAATCTGAAAATTTCTAAGTATTCCAAAAATTTTACTTACGATAACCCATGTCGGGGTATTACATGGGTGGTCTTAAGTCTCTTGAATCACTTCCACCTTCTCCATGGCCTGATGAACTAGATCTGGACCAAATAACTTATTTTCACTGACCTCAAACCACCCAATAGTAGATCTACACCTCATACCATACAAGTCCTCAAACAGAGCCATACCAATGCTAGAGTAATAATTGTTGTTGTATGAAAATTCTATGAGAGGCAAGTGGTCAACCCAACCACCACCATAATCAAACACACAAGCCCGAAGCATATCTTTCATGACCCGAATTGTCCTTTCTGCTTGCCCATCCATCTACGGGTGGAAAGCACTACTAAGGGTCACCTTAGTCCCTAAACCTCACTGGAATTACCTTCAAAAGTTAAATAAGAACTGAGTACCCTAATTAGATATGATGGAAAATAGAGTACCATGCAACTTTGCAACTTCTTTAATGAATAACTTGGCATAATCTTCTAAATTCTAGAGAAATTAGTCTTCACTGGCAAGAAGTGAGCAGACTTAGTCATCCTATCCACGATGACCCAAAATGAATCAAACTACTGGTGAGATCGCGAAAGAAAGGTAACAAGATCCATATTAATTAATTCTCATTTCTACACCAGTAGCTCAATCTCTTGATTCAACCTACCGAGCCTCAAGTGATCCTCCTTCACTTGCTAACACACCATGCACTTAGCCACAAAATTGGCCACATCCCGCTTCATGTTATTCCACCAATAAATCTCCTTAATATCATGATAAATTTTCATTGAAAAAGGATAAATAGTATAATATGACTCATGAGCTTCAGCCAAAATTCTTCTTTACAACCCATCGATATCAGGAACATAGTCTACCTTGGCACCGCAGGATTCCATCACCACTAATCTAAAAAATGATCACCTTCTTCCTACCTATATCATTCTGAATTTGCATCTAGATAGGATCCAACATATTCTTCTCCTTTACCTCAATACTAAGAGATGACCTTTCCACCTCTTGAATAATCACACCACTATCCTCAAAATCCAAGAGACAGACTCTGAGATTAGACAAATGGTGAATATCATTTACTAAATCCCACTTCTTCTCATCTACATAAGACAAGCTTCCCATGGATAACTTGTTAAGAGCATCAACAACCATGTTAGCTTTACCTAGATGATAGTAAAGACTCATGTCATAGTTTTTGAGCAACTCAAGCCATCTTCTTTGCCTAAGATTTAGATCCTTTTGAGTGAAACACATATTGCAGGCTCTTATGATCAAAATAAATATCAACATGAACCCCATACATATAATGTCGCTAGATTTTTAATGCAAACACCATGACCAACAATTCTAAATCATGGGTTGGATAATTCTTCTCATGGACTTTCAATTATCTATAGGCATAAGCTACCACCTTACCATACTGCATTAACACACAACCCAGCCCCACTTGAGACGTATTGCAATAGACAACAAAATCATTAGTGTCTTCCAGTAGAGCCAAGACCAGAGCTGAAGATAACTTATCCTTCAGCTTCTCAAAACTACCCTTACAAGTATCAGACCATAAGAATTTCACCTTCTTCTGAGTCAACTTAGTCAATCGGGAAACTTCTATAATAATCGACTAAACCTAAGAAGCTCCGAATGTCGAATGGACTCTTGGGTCTAGGCCACTTCTTAACAACTATAACCTTCTGTGGATCTACCATGTCCCTTCACTAGAAATATCATGACCCAGATAAGTCCTAAAATTTAACTAAAACTCACACTTAGAGAACTTTGCATATAAATGCTAATCCTTTAGGGTCTACAACACAAGGTGGAGGTAATCGACATGGTCCACGTTACTCTTGGAATACACCAAAATATCATCAATAAAGACAATGATAAACAAGTCAAGAAACTGATGGAAAACCCAATCCATAAGATTCATAAATACTGCTGGGGCATTGGTCAAACAAAAGGACCTCACCACAAACTTAAAATGACCATATCGGGTTTGGAAGGTAGTCTTAGGGATATCCACCTCCCTAATATTCAACTGATGGTAACCAGACCAAAGATCAATCTTGGAAAAGAACTTAGCACCCTGAAGCTGATCAAACAGATCATTAATCCTCAGAAAAGGATACTTATTCTTCACGGTCACCTTATTCAGTTGGTGGTAATCAATACATATTCAAAGGGACCTATCCTTCTTACGCATGAAAAGACCAGGAGTACCCTATGAAGACATACTAGGACATATAAAACCCTTATCTAGAAGATCTTTCAACTGCTTCTTAAACTTCTTTAACTCAGTCAGAGCCATTCTATAAGAAGGTATAGAAATAGAATGAGTGTCCAGAAGAAGATCAATCCCTAAATAAATTTTCCTATTAGGAGGAATGCAAGGAAGATCATCAGGAAACACCTCAAGAAATTAACAGACAACAGGGACAGTCTGCAAGGAAGGACCTTTAGATCTAAAATCTTTAACATGTACTAAGTGATAGAGCCACCCTTTAGAAACTAATTTCCGGTCTCTAAGATGCAAAATAAACTTTTCCTTGGGTATTAGGGAACTACATTCCTACTTAATTGTCAGCTCATTAGGGAAGTAGAAACTTACCCTTTGGGTCTGACAATTAAGAGACACGTAGCACGAATGTAAATAAAACATCCCCAAAATTACATCAAAGTCTAACATGTCCAACTCTATTAGATCCACCAAGGTCTCCCTATATGTGCCGACATCACACAACCTCTATAGACCCTTCTAGACATAATGGTGTCACCCACTAGGGTGGACACCAAAAAGGGATCTGAAATATACTTGAAATCAATATCAAAATAGATAGCCACATAAGGGGTCACATAAGAGAGAGTAAACCCATGATCGATTAGACAATATACATCTCAAGAAAAGAGTTTAAGTAAACCAGTAACAACATCAAGATACCTCAAAATCCCGGTGAGTTAAAAGAGTGTATAGGCAGTTTTGACCAGTACCTGAGCCAGAAGTAGAAGCAACTCCTTTGGGCACAAGAGCTGATGAAGTCGCAACAGGAATCTTATTTTTCCTAGAAGAAACCTTAGAAGGACAATCTCTCTATGTATGACCAATCTGACCATATTTAAAATACTTGTTCTTCCCTTCTTCACAAAAACCATGGTATACCTGACCAAAAAATCTATAATGAGGATACGATTCACTATTCTAAGGCTGGGCTCCCAATACTCTAAACCCACTATTATACTAAGAATGGCAATCACCCAATGGCTTTGGATAAGGATAACTAGCCATAGAGTAGGAACCAGAATTGCCCTACTTATTATTGGACCACTTTCCACCATCTATACTACTCTGCTATTGATATCTACCCTAATTCGAATAGTGTGACTTCTTATTCTGCCTTTCACTCATCTCTACTTATTTTTTTTTCTTTTTCTACTTGTTGGATATACACCATAAGTCTAGAGATATCCATATCTTTGTTCAACAAAGCAGCCTTGCTCTCCATGATCAACTCACGAGACAACCAGAGGTAAACTTCCTCATTCTAATCCTCATGCTAGACACTAATTCTGGATCATAATGTAACAGCTGATGAAACTTCAAGGCATACTCCTTCACTGGCATCCTGCCTTGCTTTAAATTCATAAACACCTCATCCTTCACCTCCCACAACTCCTGAGAAAAGAAGCGATCAAGAAAAGCACTAGAGAAGTCATCCCATAAAGCTGGCTCAGCATCATCACCCCTAAGCTGCTCCCACTCTTCATACCATTGGTATGCTTCATCCTTCAACTGATAAGCAGTGAACTCTACACCCTCCACATAAGTAGAATACATAACTCTAAAGATCTTTTCCATATAATTAATAAAATATTAGGGATCCTTCTAAACTTTAGAACTAGTGAAAATAGGAGGGCTCATCAACATAAATTGGCCAACTCTAGTGGCCTCAGATGATGGAGCAACAAGAGCAACACGCTCAGCCTAGGAGGCCACCAACTAGGTAAGGAAATAAATAAACTAGTGAAACTCAACATTAGACATGCCAACCTGGGGTGCCTGAAGAGGGATAGAGGGAACAGGTGGATTACCATTAGGGAAATCAGAAGTAGAGACCCTTTACCGAGTCTATACTTCTAGAGTTGGATGAGCTCCATCCATATTGTCCTTTGATGAGATGCAAGGGTTTCCATAAGCATCAAATCTTCTGGGAGGCATGATCTAAAAAGCGAACATATGGGAATTAAAGGAGATTCAACACCTTAGACTATATGGCTCAAAAATAGAATAAAAAGAAAGGGAAAAATTCCTAAATACCTTATAGCCTATCCCTTATAAGTGTGGCGCACTACACACTCATAAATAAGTCTTTACTTGATTTGGCTTTGTTGGATACCAAATGACACCAAACCTAGGCTCTGATACCATCTTTGTTATGACCGAAACTAGGGCCTGTCCGTAATGGTATCTTAAGTACCATGTGGACCGAAGATCACCCCCTACACCTAACCAAACAAAACACAACATCCCCCAAGGTCGGATGAATTTCAAAGATATAACAATATAACATACAACCAACTTAAGAAAATTCAAAACATTTCTATAATCGTCGATTGATGACCAGCCCAAAAAATAACCAATATCTCCTAATATCCACAGTAATCCAAACAAAGCCTTATAAACAAAGAACCAAAACTGGTCTTGGTCGGGACATGTCCCCGACTCTGATAGATAATAACGAGAATAAAAATGATAATGTTAATGATAATAAAAGTAACTACCTACTCAAATCTAAGAATGAAAGCTGGTGAAATGCCTAAGCCTTTCGGGGAATAAAAGATAACCACTTTACCAAACATAATAAACCAATAAACCAATCCGATCGACCTAACTCTACATAGGAAAAGTAGAAAAAACTCCAGTGCCTACATCACATGGGGATACAATATCCAATGACGGTTAGTGGGGGTGAATACTAGCATGTAACTTAGGGATAAAGATAACATAATTCCATGATCAACTATTCAAAATAGTTTAAAACGAATGTACAAAATCAAATGCAAATACATATATATATATCATATATCGGGATAGGGAACAAGGCTTAACATGCATTTTACAACTTTAGCCTGGATTGTGTAGCTCAACTATAATAATATATGAAGGTACCCATGGGCTATATGGGCCCAACTCTCCCCCATATGGTAGGGTCCCAGTGTGTGTGGCCACACAAATCAGAGGCTATATATTGTACATATGCACTATGGGGGACTCGAACCTCCCTGCAGATCAAGGTGACATGAGCACCAAATCATGTAACAAGATGTGTGGGACTCAAACCTCCCAATCAAATGATATTAATAAGGGGAAATCGAACCACCTGGTCATATAGACCCCCACACTGGCAATCACAATTTCTAGCTTGGGTCCTACAGGATCACCACTTTCATGACTCAACTCAACCCTCATTAAAGCCCAATTAAAATATTTATCACATAATAACATTCATTGAGCCACAATACATATTTCAACATACATTGTTGGTATTGTCATACCAACTACACTTGTAAGGTAACATCAACATGCCACACCAATTATCTTCTCTTGGGGTAATTCATAACCCCCTTGGTTTAATTTTACATTAGCTTGGGGAATTATTCAACCCCATAGATTCAATTCAAAATCATAATGCAATAGTTCAAGAATAGTTTCAAATTCCCATATTTCTCATAATTAAAACCCATTTTCACAATATGGGATTGGGGTCATAACCACTTCAAAAGTCACAAGTTTGGGAAATCATAATACCTAGTTCATTCACCATTCCCATGGATCAAATTGACTTTAAAAGAACCATTTAAACTTAACCCATGGAGGGACAAATATGAAACATCACATAACAGTAGTTATACAAAAACCCTCAACTTATGTTTTCAAAATCAATATGAATATCTCATGAACAATACTTTAAAGCATATGTTTTTAACAAATTAACAATAAGGGAAGAGTAAGATGCCTGAAATACCAAGTTTCACGAAAGGATTTCAATCCTTGAGCCTTTTGGGTGACCTACTCATCAAAAACTCTAAGTATGGTTACTTGAGAGAATTTGAGAGAGATTTTAAAGTTTTTAAGTATGTTAAGGATGAAATATAACCCTATTAAGTGGTTTATGGATGTGGGGTTTTGATTGGGTGAGAAGGGAATTGTCCAAAGTGCCCTCAATTTTAAAACTGAAATTTAGGTGTTAGTGACTTCAGGTTAATATATGAATCGTAAGGATACATTATGACTCATCGCAAGGAGTCATAGTCAAGACAAAACCCCAAGGCCTCATATCGATCTGTCTATGATTTATACCATCGACTCGTAACCACACTTAATGACTCATAACCATTTCTCATACTCAAGATAACAACAATTTGGGATGATCATTGGACATATTTTGATTGGGACATAACAACTCATCATGAGTCTTTACGACTCGTGGTCTCAAGTAATAATAAAGAAAATATCTTGGTCCAAACTTACTGGACACCCTGCGACTTAGTCCTTACGACCCATAAAAAGTCTTGATAACAAGTTGAGAGCCACTCATACTCAGAGTAGAATACTAAGCCATTTGTTTTAATTATGTTAAAATCAAGTCCCTATGACCCATTAAGGCTCCCTACAACTTGTCAGGGGATTCATAGTCAAGATAGTAAGGATAAAATTTTAGAAATTTTCAAGAACCAAAAATTCAAGACGTTATAACTTTAGGGTGGACAATTGCTGACCTTATAGGCGTTCCACTGGGCATATGTACTCATAAAATCCACTTGAACAAATATTGTACACTATCTATTGAGCATCTTAGGAGGCTTAACCCACCTATGCATAAGGTAGTGAAGAAAGATATAGTTAAATGGTTTGATATAGGAGTGGTGTATCCAATCTCAAACAACAAATGGGTAGGTTCGGTCTAATGTGTATTGAAGAAAAAAGGAATGACTATGGTAGGAATGACTGTGGTAGTGAATCTCTAATGAATTGATCCCTCTTAGGTGGTGACAAGGTAGAAAGCGTGAATGGAATATCAAAAATTGAAATCATGGACACTCTGAGATCACTTCTCAATGTCTTTTATGGATAAATGCTCAATAAATTAGATGGAAGGGGATGGTACTACTTTTTGGATGGTTACTTTGGGTACAATCAAATCTCTATTACACTGAAAGATTAACAAAAGACTATATTTACATACCCATATGGGATATTTACTTTCAAATGGATGCCATTTGGGTTATGAAATGACCCAACTATGTTTCAAAGGTGTATGCATGAATCTTCTTTGATATGGTTAATGACACCTTAGAGGTGTTCATGGATGATTTCTCAGTGGTTGGAGATTAATTTGATGAATGTTTGATAACTGATTCTTGCTTTACATTGGTGTGAGGAATTTAATTGATGCTTAATTAAAATACCATTTTATGGTAAAGGAAGACATGCTGTTGGGCCATAAAATCTCAGCAAAAGGATTAAAATGGATAGAGAAAAAAATTAAGTGATTGTAAGGTTACCTCCACCTATTTCAATAAAAAGAGTGAGAATTTTTTGGGTCGCAGGATTCTATAGAATGTTCATCAGGGACTTCTATAAAATTGCCAACCCTTTATGCAAACTGTTGGAGAAGGAGGTTAAGTTCGAACAAAATGAGGATTGCCTGAAAGAATTCACTTTGGTGAAAGCACTTATTATAATCACACCCTACCGGTCTAAACCCTTTGAAATAATGTTTGATGAAAGTGGGATAGATTTTGGTGCAGTGCTTGGGCTGAAGAAGGAGAAACTATGCCACCCAAATACTATACAAGTAAAGCCTTGAATGGAGCACAAAAAATTACACTATAACAAAACAAGAGCTACATGTTGTGGTATATACTTTTGAAAAGTTTGGAGTGTATTTGTTGAGAACCAAGGTAGTGGTGCACATCGATCATTCGTGTTGTGCTATTTGATGGAAAAGAAGGATACCAAACCAAGGTTGATTAGGTGGGTGTTGTTATAGGAGTTTAATTTTGAAGTAAAAGAAAGAAAAGGCTATGAAAACCGAGTGGTTGATCACTAGTAAAGGTTCAAGAATGAAGGGATCAAAAGATATAAGTTGGAGATTGATGATTCATTCCTAGAAGAACAAGTCCTCACAATAACCCTTGACCTGGTTCTATGGTTTGCAAATTTTGCAAACTACCTTGTGAATGATATTATTCCAAATGACTTCAGTTATTAATAATGAAAGAAGTTCCTTCATAACATGAATAGGTATTTTTGGGATGAGCCTCATTTGTTTTATTTGAGTTTAGATAATATAATTTATAGGTGTGTATCTAAAGTAGAGATGTTTGAGATATTATAAGCATGACAGTCCTCTCCTATGGGAGGACATCATACAGGAATCACACTGCCTAAATTTTTTTCTAGAGTGGGTATTACTGTCCCATAATATTCAAGGATTCTTATAAGTTTGTGAAAGCGTGTGATCAATGACAGCGAGAAGGATCAATTTCTAAGCACCAATAAATTCCTATGTCAACTATGTTAGAGGTTGAATTCTTTGATGTGCGGGATATTTATTTCAAGGGCCATTCATTAGCTTGTATGGGCGTAAGTACATTCTAGTTATTGTGGATTATGTATCCAAATGGGTTGAAGTTGTGACATTAGCTGATAATAAGGCAAAGAGGGTAGTATTGTTTTTAAAAAAGAACATCTTCTCCTACTTTGGCACTTCGCAGATAATTATTATTGATGGGGGATCACATTTCTATAATAAGGTGTTTAGGGTCGAGTTGGAAAAATATGATTTAAAGTAGAACAAGGTGTCTATGCCTTATCACCCTCAAATGAGTGGGTAAGTTGAAGTGCGCAATAGGGAGATTAAAATAATTCTGTCCAAGTTTGTAAATTCTAATCGTAGTCATTGATCAAAGGATCTTGATGATGCTCTTTGGGCTTATTGTACCACTTTCTAATCTCCAATAGGTATGTCACCGTACCACATGGTGTTAGGTAAGGCATGTCACTTTCAGTGGAAATAGAACATAAAGCATTGTGGGCACTCAAGCATTTGAATTTGAGTTGGAAAGAAGCAACTAATTTAAGACTTGATCAATTAAATAAAACAGATGAATTTCATCTTTGAGCATACAAAAGGTCTAGCTTTTAAAAATAAAGGATGAAATTATACCATGATCGAATGATTGAAAAGAGAGAGTTACAAGTTGGGAATTGGGTCTTGCTGTTCAGCTCAAGATCCAAATTGTTCAAGAAAAGCTTAAATCAAAATGGTTCATCCTGTTCAAGATAACTCAAGTATTTGCATTCAGAGTAGTAGAGCTTGAGAATAGAGATAGTAGTATTTTTAAGGTTAATGGTTAGTGTATCAAACAATATGTTGGTCAACAAGAAAAGGCTAAAAAGGTGACATAAATATATCTTGATGAAGTTTGAGTAATAAAGATAATTGGTTGTGCCGCGATATTAAATCAGGTGCAACTAGGAGGCAATCGATAATGTGTTGTAAAATCATATAGTTAGGTGTGTTTTATTAATTAGTATTTCTAATTTGTGTGTTGATTGTGGAGGATTTGACATGGCAAGGAGCTGGAAAAGTGGACATTCTAGATAAGTAGAGACAAAAATAATAATAGGTCATCGCTATTGCGATTGACCATTGCCAAAATCATCGTGGGTCAGTCGGTCTAATCAGATAAAATTTGGGTTGACCCAAGTGTATTAATTTGAAATTATTTTTAAATTTGGCCTGCGACCTAACCCAAGTGCATTCAGGTTTAAAATCTAGGATAATTACCCATGTTTATGCATGACCCTTCCACTCTAACTTCAGAAATAGTTGAAACTCCCACATTCATCCTCTTTTAAATAACATTATCCTTCACTAACTTTTAGTACCCTCTCTTCTGCTATTTTAACCTTGCCAGCCATCTCATTTCCCATTATCACTAAGTATAAATTCTATTTACTAAAAAGTTGTTTTTCCTTCTTTTCTTAATTTTCTTCACGTTTAAGTTGTTGTGAAGTTATATTCCAAGAACATGTATGTCAAATAGCCTTAACTTTGTGGGTTTTGATGTTTGAAATAGCTTGAAGGAGAAAATTTTGCTTGTGTATGTTGGTGGGAGTTGAAAAATGATGATGTATGTTATACTATGGTATAGCCTACATTGGGGTAAATTCCAAGTAACCCCACTATGACGTGAATCTTGATGGAATCTTGAGTAAAAATTGAGATACTATAAAGTATAAAACATAGGCTTAACTGGTGTTCAAAAGATAGCCCAATGATATTGTGTTGAAGTAGGTGTTGCGACGAGGTACCTAATGAAAAACCACATGTGCGATAAATTACTGGTATAATTGTTGACCCAAATTTATTGGAGGATGGAGCACTAGTTAATGTGTGACAAATAGGGAGATTGATCATCATAGGTGTGATGAACCGTCGCTTGTACCATCATCTCAATATTAAATAAAAGGATGATTCTGTGACGGTACAATGGTTAACCCAAGGAACCGACTGATATGCAATGAACCATAGGGGTTACCATCAGTGTTCTACTTGTAACACTTTTTAAGGTGTGATGGATGGGGCAGCTGACCGTCCATACTCGATAAAATGTAGACCTAGTCGTCTCCTTTAAATAGATTTACATTTCATTTTCAGCAGATTCATGATTGTTTGTTACCAAATTTTGCAATGTTTGCCTTATAACTCAGGTACTATGACCCAGAAACTACCTTCAACGAGAGGTGGAGGCAGGTCTCAACCCTCTTGAAAGGTAACCACCTCAAGACTTTGTGATGAAATAGAAGGGGATACTGAAGCCCCAACCTGCCATACTCGACAAAGTGAAAATAAATGTCAACCACTCCCCAATCTGATAATGAGGGAGAATCATTGAGTGTGGAGGCCAGCAGTGAAAGTTAAAGTGAACGCAATAGCAAGTCTACTTCAAAACTAGATAGTAGAGGAGAAAAAAGGGACGCCACTGATCCTACCAAGGAATCAGAATAAGAGGAAGGTGATGTAATTCATAGTAAAGACCTTGAGGTTCAGGAGAAAATTAGGTGGAAGGTTGAAGGGTCAAAGAAACATTACTATGATGGCCTTCAACCCATACGAAGAATAAGTATGGACAAATGCCAAATCATCACCACAGATCTTCCAAAATATCTTAATTTGGAGAGACAATTTAATGAGTTTGAGTTGACCCCCCAATTGTACTACCCTATTATTGTTAGGAAATTCTTCATGAATTACCCAAAAATATTAGAGATAAATTATCCAAAAGAGGCAAAGGTGGTTGATATGAGGAACAAGACTAGAATCCTAGTAAGAGGAGTAACCATGGATATCTCGGAGCATACCATCAACCGAATACTTCTCCTACAATTACCCTAAAGCTTGAGCATCAAATAACTACTACATCTACTCAGAGGTCGTGGTTAGTAAGAATTCTGACAGATAGTGGGGACCCATCATGGCTAAGAAATAGAGAGAGACTTGTGTAATCTACATTGAGCTTTAGAGATAAATTTAATAGGTTGTGGTGAGATTGAGGTTGATACCAATAGGGGGATACGTGAATTTGGATCCACAACCAGCAGTGTTGGTGCCCAGTTTGATTTAAGGGCTAAAAATTAACTTTGGCCAAATTATAGCTGATGAGTTGGTGAGGCACATAAAACTTCCAGTGCTTTACCTTTTCCTTGTATTATTATTGAGCATTGCAAGCAGGAAAATATACCAATAATTCAAAGAGTAGATGATAATGTTTGGCCTATAGGGAGATATGATATTGAGGAGATGAGGGACGACACAAAGTTTAAGATGAGAGTGCATAAGCCACCAACATTTAAGACACAATCTTAAATCACTCCAGGGGCATCATATATACCTTCCGGTATGTCGTTGCCTTTTGTTACTATTATTTTATAGGGCACTTCTTCAGAATCAGGGTCAATGCCTACAACTCCTACTGTTAAGACTATGAATACAACATCCATGTCACTAATGTATTTGGAGTAAAGGTTGACCCAAAAATTATTGTGAAAGTGGTTAAAGCTTAGAAAAAGTTTGAACAGTAGCTTAATGTTTGGGCAAAAAAGTTTAAGCCATTTGTGGATAAAGTTGTAGCGGAGGCTTTGAAGCCTTATAAAAACCTACATGCAAGAATGAATGATATAGAAAAAAAGGTGAACAATAGGCTGAGAGAGATATCAATTCCAGATCTAGGTAATTCACTGTAGAGTTGAAGCAGGCATTGGCTGATATAGCTGAGTTAAAAAGGCAACCAATTCCAAGATTTTTTGACCAGACATTTGTGGAGGTAAATAAAGAAGATGACATTATTGATCTGATAGGCTAACCATAAAAAGACAAAGGTAAAACTATGAGTGAATGTGGTGAGAAAATATCTTTAATAAAAAGAAAGCATAGGGATAATATAGATGAAAAATGGGTAGTGTGGAAAGTAATGAGAAGATAGAGAAAACCTAAAAAGTAAGAAAGAAGAGAGTTTAAGATAAAGCCGCTGATGTGTCTACTAGTTCAGTCTAAGAAGGTGGGCAGAGAACACTGGTTTTACCATTATCCACTCTAATTTCTGAGAAAGTGGGTGATTTGAGTACCCCAGTCATTACTAGGGTCACTATTGCTACTATTGAGGCCAGTGGGACCTAACATGATTTGACAGACTCTCAAGCCTAAGGGATTTTCAAGTATTACACTCCTTTGTACTTTACTAATGATGCATTAAGGATAACACATTTTTTTTAGTGAGGGTGGGGCACTTGTATTTGTTAGGTAGTATATTACCACGAGGATTTTTGTTGCCTACGTTATTTTCCCTTATGTCCTATCAAGGTGAACCAACATATTTAAAAGTTTTATTTCATTGTTATGTTTTTATTTCTTTTGTGTGATTATACATATGTTCTATTTTTATTGCTTTCATGTGATTGTACATATCATATATGTTGCAAGAAAATGATTTAATGAAAAGCTATTGGAGTAGTTGGAATGTTGTGAAATAAGGACAACCCTCAAAATTTTTAAATCTTGAGAATATTATTTTATGATTAACCATTGTGGATCTATACTTGGAATTAGAATCTCTAGGTAAATTGAGCATTTTTAAGCTAAATGCAAGTCTGAAATTTAGTTTAATGAGGACTAGTTCACTACTATGTGTGTGTGAGGATTTTCTGCATTTCCCATTTTGTGTATGCAACTAGAAGTTGCCTAGTTCATTATGTTAAGTGATAGTTATTTAAATAGGATAGGATCACAAGCCATTTTCAATTGAGTACCCTTAACCTTAAAATCCTGAAAAAAATAAAGTTATTTGTATACTCCTTTGATCCCCTTTTGAGCCAATAACATTTTATTCAACACCTTTAATTCACCCTTCTCTGTTGTTAAAACTCTTTTTTGGCCCTAGTATCACCTTGAATATTGTGCACTTCAACTTAGGTGAATTGCCTAAGTTGTGGGTGACTACTATTGAGAGCTAACAAATAAAGGATAAGTTAAGAAAAGTTTTATGTATTTGTCATGCCTCAAATCCTATTGGGGCGGACTGGCACCTGTAACCGAGGAGGCTCGGGAGAACCAACTCATAACCTTATACTTCCCATGCATACCTCTATGACAACCTGAAATTCGGACAACATCATATCGCATATAAAAGGAAATAATCACCTGTATAAGCTCGAGCACACATATATATGTATATACAATACTTGGCCGTTGGAGCCATCACGTCTATTAACAAAACACCACCTTGACTGTACATTAGGTCTACAAAACCTCTAGACAATACACAGAGTTTAACTAAGGTCGAGACACACCCCGCCATATAACTAACTTCTAGACAATACCAAAAGTGAATGGATATGACACGGAAAGCCCCGAAGCAAACTGGAGCTCACCAAAAGTAGCTGGATATCCTGGCTCCTACTTGCGCAGTGTATGAGCTAAGGTACCTATGTCTGCAGCATGAAATGCAGGTCCTCCGTGGGGGACGTCAGCATGAAATGTGTACTGAGTATGTAAAATTGTAGATAATCACATATGATATAGGAGCTTAATAGAAATCAGAAACAAGTGAATAAATTGTAATAGGAGTGGACCACTCTTATTAGAACTTGTGACAACCTATACATTGTATTTATTCAATCACTTTACCTTCGTTCTTATCATCTTTGTAATCATTATTGTACTGTACTGTGACCATTAGGATGCCTCTAGTACATATCAACTGGGATCGACCCATGATAGGCTTATGCCTCTGGGATACCACCCGATAAGAGAGAACTTCCATCACTTAGTTCAATTAATCTTTGAGATTGTTATTTCGGTCGCCACCACATTTTTGATACTTTGAAACAATGATACATCAATAAGAGACATATAAATAGACCATCA